>NC_135802.1:9042294-9144218 GCF_964213995.1 Mustelus asterias | reverse complement strand
TGGAGAACGCTTACCTGAAGATCCAAGGCTGAATGCCCGTGACTGCTGAAGTGCTCCCCCACAGGAAGAGAACAGTCTTGCCTGGTGATTGTTGAGCGGTGTTCATTCATCCGTTGTCGTAGCGTCTGCATGGTTTCCCCAATGTACCATGCCTCGGAACATCCTTTCCTGCAGCGTATCAGGTATGATGTGGAGATGCCGGCGTTGGACTGGGGTAAACACAGTAAGAAGTTTAACAACACCAGGTTAAAGTCCAACAGGTTTATTTGGTAGCAAAAGCCACACAAGCTTTCGGAGCTGCAAGCCCCTTCTTCAGGTGAGTGGGAATTCTGTTCACAAACAGAGCATATAAAAACACAGACTCAATTTACATGAATAATGGTTGGAATGCGAATACTTACAACTAATCAAGTCTTTAAGAAACAAAACAATGTGAGTGGAGAGAGCATCAAGACAGGCTAAAAAGATGTGTATTGTCTCCAGACAAGACAGCCAGCGAAACTCTGTGGGGGTTACAAATAGTGTGCCATAAACCCAATATCCCGGTTGAGGCCGTCCTCGTGTGTGCGGAACTTGGCTATCAGTTTCTGCTCAGCGACTCTGCGCCGTCGTGTGTCGCGAAGGCCGCCTTGGAGAATGCTTACCCGAATATCAGAGGCCGAATGCCCGTGACCGCTGAAGTGCTCCCCAACAGGAAGAGAACAGTCTTGCCTGGTGATTGTCGAGCGGTGTTCATTCATCCGTTGTCGCAGCGTCGCATAGTTTCCCCAATGTACCATGCCTCGGGACATCCTTTCTTGCAGCGTATCAGGTAGACAACGTTGGCCGAGTTGCAAGAGTATGTACCGTGTACCTGGTGGATGGTGTTCTCACGTGAGATGATGGCATCTGTGTCGATGATCCGGCACGTCTTGCAGAGGTTGCTGTGGCAGGGTTGTGTGGTGTCATGGTCACTGTTCTCCTGAAGGCTGGGTAGTTTGCTGCGGACAACGGTCTGTTTGAGGTTGTGCGGTTGTTTGAAGGCAAGAAGTGGGGGTGTGGGGATGGCCTTGGCGAGATGTTCGTCTTCATCAATGACATGTTGAAGGCTCCGGAGGAGATGCCGTAGCTTCTCCGCTCCGGGGAAGTACTGGACAACGAAGGGTACTCTGTCCACTGTGTCCCGTGTTTGTCTTCTGAGGAGGTCGGTGCGGTTTTTCGCTGTGGCGCGTTGGAACTGTTGATCAATGAGTCGAGCGCCATATCCTGTTCTTATGAGGGCATCTTTCAGCGTCTGGAGGTGTCTGTTGCGATCCTCCTCATCCGAGCAGATCCTGTGTATACGGAGGGCTTGTCCGTAGGGGATGGCTTCTTTAACGTGTTTAGGGTGGAAGCTGGAGAAGTGGAGCATCGTGAGGTTATCCGTGGGCTTGCGGTACAGTGAGGTGCTGAGGTGACCGTCCTTAATGGAGATGCGTGTGTCCAAGAATGCAACCGATTCCGGAGAGTAGTCTATGGTGAGCCTGATGGTGGGATGGAACTTGTTGATGTCATCATAGAGTTGTTTCAGTGATTGTTCACCATGAGTCCAAAGGAAGAAAATGTCATCGATGTATCTAGTGTATAGCATCGGTTGAAGGTCCCGTGCGGTGAAGAAGTCTTGTTCGAACCTGTGCATGAAGATGTTGGCATATTGAGGTGCGAATTTGGTCCCCATGGCTGTTCCGTGTGTCTGGATGAAGAACTGGTTGTTGAAGGTGAAGATATTGTGGTCCAGGATGAAGCGGATGAGATGTAAAATTGCATCTAGAAACTGGCAGTTGTTGGCGCTGAGCACTGAGGCCGTTGCAGCAATGCCATCGTCATGGGGGATGCTGGTGTAGAGTGCCGAGACATCCATTGTGACTGCTGAAGTGCTCCCCCACAGGAAGAGAACAGTCTTGCCTGGTGATTGTCGAGCGGTGTTCATTCATCCGTTGTCGTAGCGTCTGCATGGTTTCCCCAATGTACCATGCCTCGGGACATCCTTTCCTGCAGCGTATCAGGTAGACAACGTTGGCCGAGTTGCAAGAGTATGTACCGTATGTACCGGATCTTCAGGTAAGTGTTCTCCAAGGCGGCCTTCACGACACACGACAGCGCAGAGTCGCTGAGCAGAAACTGATAGCCAAGTTCCGCACACGAGGATGGCCTAAACCGGGATGTTGGATTTATGTCACATTATCAGTAACCCCCACAGCTTGCCCCTGGTCTTGCATAATCTCACCAGCTGTTCTGTCTGGAGACAATACACATCTCTTTAACCTGTGTTTAATGTTCCCTCCAACCACATTATCTGTACCTTTTAAGACCTGGCTGGCTGTAGAGATTTGCATTCTAATTAGTATTCTGTAACTTGATTTCTGTGTCTGTGCCCTGTTGGAGAACAGAGACCACTCCATCTGACGAAGGAGCTGTGCTCCGAAAGCTTATGGTATTTGCTACCAAATAAACCTGTTGGACTTTAACCTGGTGTTTGTGAGACTTCTTACTGTGCTTACCCCAGTCCAACGCCGGCATCTCCACATCGAGAAAGGGAGAGACAGAGATAATGAGAGAGAATGAAGTCTCACTCCAGGGCCGACCTTCCCCATACTGAGGGAGTGCTACACTATCAAAGGTGCTGTCTTTTCCAGGATCCTGTCTGCCCTCTCAGGTGGATGTACAAGATCTCATGGTGGTATCTTGAAGAGTAGGAGTGTCCTCCCCGGTGTCCCAGCCAACATTCATCCCTCAACCAACATGATTAAAGCAGACTATTTATTATTTATCTCCTTGCTGTTGTGTGTTATGCACAAGTTGATTGCTGCATTTAGTAAATGACAACTTCAGAAAGGTACATCTTTGGTTGTAAAGCATTTTGGAAACGGTGTGCTGGTGAAAGTTACACAAATACCGGTTCTTTCAGTGTGAATTTGCTCCATTGACCAATCAATAACGATTAGCAGCAAAGGTGTGAGTTAATAAGCCAGCAAGAGAAGGTGTGAACTCAAGCAGGCAGGTTACAGTAATGTCCCACAGTGCAGGCAAGAGGCTAGGCTTCCCTCAGCTCAGGAATCAAAGCAGAGGTGTGAATTATTTTAATTATACTACACGTCTCCTTAATCATTCCAACACTTAATTCATTGCAAAATCCACAGGACACAATGTTAAACTTGCTGCCAAACGCCACAGTCCAAAGTTGTCATAATACTTCATTATCTATTCGCAATGTGTTAACGCTGTTCCACAGATGACCTGCTGGCCCACTACACACAGCAACACCTATCTCCAACAACCATCTCCATGGGATTGTTACTTGTTCAACACTTCGCTCTTCAGTTTAGGAAGGTCCTTGAGGGGGTGCTGAAAGATTTAGCTGAATGGTTCCCAGGATTGTGTGTGTGTGTGTGTGGGGCTGTGTGTGGGGGTGTGCGCGTGTGTGTGTGGGAGTGTTTGTATGTGTGTGCGTGGGTGGGTGTGTGTGTGGGTAAGTGTGTGTGGGTGAGTATGTGGGGGTGGGTGTGGGGGTGTGTGTGGGGCTGTGTGTGGGAGTGTTTGTATGTGTGTGCGTGGGTGGATGGGTGTGTGTGTGTGGGTAAGTGTGTGTGGGTGAGTATGTGTGGGTGAGTATGTGGGGGTGTGTGTAGAGGGTGTGTGTGTGTGTGCGGGGCTGTGTGTGGGAGTGTTTGTATGTGTGTGCGTGGGTGGATGGGTGTGTGTGTGTGTGGGTAAGTGTGTGTGGGTGAGTATGTGGGGGTGTGTGTAGAGGGGTGTGTGTGGGTGGGTGGAGGGGGGAACAAAGGCTTTAGCTACAAGGTTAGGCTGAAGAAATTGGTGTTGTACTACTTGGAGCAAAGGGGATTGAGGAGAGGTTAGAGAGGGGTGCAAGATCTTGACAAGTTTGAATAAAGTAGACAAGACAATTTGCATTGGCTGATTGCGCAAGGAGCAGGGGACACAGATTTAAAGTTTTGGGAAAGAGATGCAGGGGGATTGTGAGGCAGAACTTTATTTCCCGGTATGTGGCAATGAGCTGGAATTCACTGTCATTAAGGCTAGTGGAAACAGAGATGATGAATGATTTCTGAAGGAAACCAGATGGGACCTTGAAAGAAATACGCCTGCAGGCTGGTGAAGCTGAAACTCCGAGCTTTTCTTTATTGTGAGTTTATTGATTTGTTTAGTCTGTCAGCTCTCCTCCCACACAACCCAGTGTCCCAGCTATCCCCTATTTATAGTCTTTTTTTGATAAAACAAAAATCAATGAATTAAACAAAAGATCAAAACTGAGAGGGGTGACAGCCCCTGGTGGGGGCACAGTAACAGTCCCACATTTATACTCATTTAGTAAACTCAAAACAATACATTAAATTTAAAAATCAATAAAAGAGAGGGGGGGGGGGGGGTGAAAGCTCCTGGTGGTGGTACGGTGGCACAGTGGTTAGCTCTGCTGCCTCATGACGCCAGGGATCCGGGTTCGATTCCCGGCTTGTGCCTGTGTGGAGTCTGCACGTTCTCCCCGTGTCTGCGTGGGTTTCCTCCGGGTGCTCCGGTTTCCTCCCACAGTCCAAACGACGTGCTGGTTAGGGTGCATTGGCCGTGCTAAATTCTCCCTCAGTGTAACCCGAACAGGCACCGGAGTGTGGCGAGGGGATTTTCACAGTAACTTCATTGCAGTGTTAATGTAAGCCTACTTGCGACTCTAATAAATAAACTTAAACTGGTGAGGGCTCGGGAACAAAAAAAAATCAAAACTTCAAAGGAAACGTACAAAATCAAATTGGAATATCATTCCCGGTGGTGATGATGCACCCCAGCCCCTGCAGTGCCTACCTGTCACGGGCATATCACGTGTTCCCTCCGCAGGGCCACCTGGCAATAAACATAGCTGCAGTAGAGGGGCAGAGAGTTGGCACAATGCCCTCGACTGCCTGGATCTGCACATACCACTCATAACATAAGACATTAACACGGACCGAGGGGCATTATTGGAATATGGGAAAAGGTGAGAGAAAGAGAAACATGGGGGGGGGTTTCAGAGGTACCGGGGAAGCAAGGGGAAGACTGTTTGCTTTTGACACTTATGTTGACATTTTTTTACACGTTATTGTGTTTGTTCACAGTTGATAACAGAAGGACTCCCACCTAGATGCTGCTGGTATTACGAACACGGCCATGTAAGCAGATATTTGTGATCTGTTGTGGTGTGTGATATTGCCAGTGGGTTAAACATGCTGACACAGTGAATGGCGCAATGTGAAGTGAATTCTTCCTTCTGGAAGTCTCCCAGTCGATAAACCTGCGATCCTGGGCTCAACACTAGGTGCCACATTAAAAAGGTTTGCATGTCTTCCCGCTCTTGGAGAACGGTGTGGGAGTGTTGGAAGGGTTTTGCAGGAAGGTTAACAAGTTGCTCTCAACGCCGTGACTGCTCCTTCCGGGAGCAACAAGTCCTTGGTCTTCAGGCCCAGGGGCAGAAGTACCACCCCCTGATCCCGGCGTTTGAAGTGATAAAACTGGGATCTGGAAAAGTCACTCGGCTCTTCCTGTTCTAGGGATGAGAAATGTAAAATCGATACAGAAATAAGGAAAAGAGCAAGGTTTTCCATAACTTTTTTTAATTCATTATTCACACAACATGGAGTCTCTACATTTCCATGCGTTTTAATTACAGAGTTAGGCTGACATTGCACACCCTTTTAGCCCCTTGCAGTCCTTTCTAGCCTGGGCACCCAGGTAGGGCTGCAAAGGTGCAAGGTCAAAGATTGTGTACAAACATCCATCTCCGTCAACACAAAGGAAAACTGATGTTAATTGTGTTTTAGAACCTGTGGAGTTATTCATCCCACTCCCTCTGTATCAGTGAACAGCTCCTCAAATAGCCAGCCAATCGCTCACTGGCTCAATAAATAATAAATCTCAGTTCTTCAAAGTCAACATATAAAAACTGGAGAAACTTTACAGCAAAAAAAACCCAAAAAATTTACAAAGGTACATGTATAATCTTGAATCCTGTTTAAAAATAAATTCCCTTACATGCAGGTCATTGTTTGTGCTAGTGAGAGTTTGAGCAAGGGATTCTCCCCGCTCCCTCCCTCTGGGGATTATTTGTTGTGTGTGCGGTGGGCGGGCTGGTTTCGTTTCTTCAGGTCACTGTGGAAAGCAAAAGGAGCCATCGATGCAGCTTCAGAAGCCGCTGACACACCGCGGCGCCCAGAAACCGCTCGCTCCATCGTTCCCCAGTCATCCCACCTCACATGGAGAGGTTCAAACGAAAAGAGATGCCCATTTGCTATCGCTGGGCTGATGGTTGTCTCGGGATTTTCAGTGCAGAGTGTATACAAAACCAATCATTCAGAGAGAATGGACGCCTGCACGGTTGACCTGCACAATAGGCAGGTGCCAGGCGGCGTGTTGGGAATCAGCAACTCAAACCTCCAGTGATCCTGGAATGGGGTAACCCCTCTGGGTGAAGGGTCAGTTGTTTATCATGACCAACAGGATCCCAGCACCCTCCCCCACCCCCCTGTAACCACATTAAAAACACACACACACACATTCACACTTCAATTATAACATTTGTTTTTCCATCTTAAAAATAACATTCTTTCAACTTCTCTCACTGTTAGGTCACAGGAGCACAGCTGGAAGGACGACACGTGTTGGGTTCTGTCTGCCTCTCCTGCAATAAAATGTTCGAACACAGCATTTCTTTCACATCTTTTTAAATAAATCTTACAGCTGTCGATGACTTCTGTGGTAATTTCCGGTGACCGCATTTTGAATGGGCCTTGCTGATGCAAAGCCGCCTTTGCTGTAACTGTGTCCCTGCTGTAGGATCGAGTTACAGCAGGATACATTCACACTGGCTGTTTCTCCATTGTCACTGTGGCCAGAGAAATTTGTAATAAAAATAAAATGGGGGGGGGGGGGGAGAGAGAAAAGTGTGACAATGGACGGGAGAATGGCATGGTGTCTGTGCGACTGGCCCAATGATCTCTCTCTTCCTAATCCATTCACCCAAACACTATACTCGGTCCTGATTCCACATCTCACATGCCACAAGACAACTAATATTCCACCTGGAAATTATTTGGGTGTGAGAAGGATTGTTACAGTGTGTGGATTTGGACGCAGTATCACCTATCGTGAGGATGGATTTTTGCAAGATTGAGAGGCATTTATCTAATCTCTATCTTTCACTCACACCCCGTTAGACCCGCATATTCTCAGAATGACAGGATTGATGGACAAGGGGAGAACTCAAGCCACAAAGAGCCGTCACTGACTATTGTGCAACAATAATGAAAGCAGAATAACTTTTATCTGGCGATTTGCAAGCAGTTGCAACACGGAATCAAAGGCCAACAGTTGTTAAGATTATCCAATGAGACCATTCTTGGCAGTCAGTGATCTAATTTCCAATTATTTGATCAGTATAAAACCTGGATGAATGTTGAGTCAGGCCGACTGTGTCAGTGTCCACTCAACAGCACTGGGAGAGCACCTCCTCGGCAGTGGTTGAAGGTGCTCTCCACCACCTTCTCAAGGATAATTAGGGATGGTCAATAAATGCTGGCCTAGCCAGTGAAGCCCACATCCCATGAATAAATAGAAAAACCAAGGCAAGAGCTGGAGGGGAGGCAGGATGAATAAATCAGGAAGCAGGGAGGTTAGGGCTGAAGGGGTGCAGGGATGGATGGAATTCTCAGAGTTTGGAAGTTTCGAATTTGAGGAGCTTTGATTAATGGTGGCTGACAATTATTAAACGGTGATTTTTTCAAAATCTTTGGTCAGGGAATGTGCTGTTTATTGGAAAAGGGACATCATATCATTCCAGTGTTAAAGTTAGGGCTGCAGAGTGGAATGGTGTTTGAGGATAATAAGAGGTGAATTTTTCCAGGGGTGTGTTAGATCAATTAGAGCTCACACAACCTCCCTTATTGACAAGTGGTAGTCCTGAAGCAAAGTGAAACCTACTATTTTGTTGATTGGAAATGTTGTGTTTCTTTCTCATCAACCAGCTCCGCCCCCCACCTACCCCCCACCACCCCATTCCTCCCAGTAAAACAAATTCCAATTCCCATGCGGAATATTTGGACTGAACTAAACACAGAGCTGTTTTATGCAAACTAGTACAACTCCCCTGGCATTATGGTGAGCTAGAAGTTGTAGAAGAACAGGGTGTTACTCAGGATAACGACGCCAGTCCAGGCACACGGATCAACTGGGAATGGGGAGTGGCTGGGGACTGGCATGGAGTCTGAGTAAATATTGAAAGAGAGACCCTAGGAACGTTAGTGCAAAAAGAATCTTGGGATTTGGGGATAGGGTGGTTTCATGATCTGGGAGCACTGGGTGGCCAGCCACTGGGATCAGGGAACAATGGGAATGTGAGGAGGGATTTGTGAGTACGAGCTGAGAAATCCCAGAATCTGGGGAGTGGCGCTACAGTCTGACGAAGGGGCGTTGGGAACAATAGGACTGGGCTGCTGCTTTAGGAGCATGAGGGCTGATATATCAGAGATAGGGGTGGTAGGGCTCTGGGAGGATGGGACCCAAACTGGTTCACTTTTGTTCCTTTAGATCCTAATGTGTTTCCATCCTTCCTCACAACTGCCCCCACACACTTGCAACTCACACCGAGCCCATTTGTAGAGTCTTCTACACATTCACATTTTCTCCTCAATATCTTTGCTCCCATCATCAGCCAGCTCCTGCCCTGTCACATTTAAGCACAAATATTTCAGTTGAAACTTTCTGCTTCTTAAAAGGAAGGAATGGAAAATCACAAACAATTCCCTGACTCTCAGTCCCAGTGTGCATTCGCAGCAAATGGTGGAAAGGTTTCATGCAGTGTGAGTGACTTTACTGACTCAGCTTTTAAACAATCAGATATTTCCATGAACAAAAAATAATTACGGAGTTTCTAAAAATTCAATCATCAGATATGTTTCTGATAAGATGACTTTGAACTGAATTTTTAATATTGCATTCACACCGATCCAATCGCTATGAGGTCTCTTTCTCTCCCTCAGCAGAGAAACCACAATCTGAGTTGCTTCTGTCCAGACTGGGGGTTTATAAACCTATAGAAATGCTGGACCTGATTGAAGTAACAGGTCGAGTTATTCAATCTCCAGTTTCTTGTGAGGTCATTCTTTAGTTTCAAAGTTAAAGTTTATTTATTAGTATCACAAGTAGGCTTACATTAACACTGCAATGAAGTCACTGTGAAAATCCCCTAGTCGCTACACTCTGGCGCCTGCTTGAGTACACTGAGGGAGAATTTAGCATGGCCAATGCATCTAACCAGCACGTCTTTCGGACTGTGGGAGGAAACCGGAGCACCCGGAGTAAACCCACACAGACACAGAGAGAATGTGCACACTCTACATAGACAGTGACCCAAGTCAGGAATCAAACCCGGGTCCCTGGTGCTGTGAGGCAGCTAACCACTGTGCCACCTTGCCACCCAGACAAAGCAAAACACTGAAATACTGAGAATGACGGAAACACATCCTCAAACTCTTTAATTAAGGATGTCTGGGCCGTAAACTGGGATGTTCTGTAAACCGTGGGCGCTGAGACCACACAAGGGCAGGTGAAAACTTTATGCAACTTTCCTGAACTAAAAACATTTCCAGTTAAAGCCCAGGCTTTGGAGAAATGCCCATAAACCTTGGGGTAAAAACATCAAGGAAACTTGTAGCAATTTAGAGGTAATATACAAGAGAAATACGTTTAGATTGGGAAACAGTCAGAAATGTCAGTTCTCAGGACATAAGCACCAAATTGTAAATGGCAAACTTTCTTTTGTAAAGACTGTTTTGCATTTGTAAAAAAATAAGATGTTTGGCGTGTAAGTTATGAGGGGTTATAGTTAATACTGAGCAAGACTGAAGCAAAATCATGTTAATATTGTCAATAGCGTTTGGCAGGAGGATGAAAGAGGCTACTTATTCCCTCTGCCAAAAAAGTTTAATTGGGGTACAGGAGCAAAGCGATTTAGACTTAGCAATCATTCGAAGCAGCAACAAAGGTTAACCAGCCCTTAAAAATACAAAGCACTTAAGTTAATTTTCAAGGAATAGGATTGAAAAGCAGGAAAGTTATATTGTAAAAAATCTCGATTTGACTACACTTGGGAATACTTGCCACAGTTCTAGTCCCCACGTTACAAAAAGAATATAGAGGCTTTGGAGAAGGTATGAGAAAGATATATAAGGATGATTGATACAAGAGCTGAGAGATTATAACCACCAGAACGGATTCAACAGGCGGGAATTCTTCTCTCTAGAAAAGAGGAGGCTAAGGGACGGCCAAAAAGAGGTCATTAAAATTATGAAGGGGGTGGAGTTGGTGGGGTTGGTACTCAGACGATATATCCACTGTGCAGGAGTCCAAAACCATGGGTAATAAATATAGGATAGTCAATAATAAATTCAATAACAAATTCAGGAGAAACCTCTTTATCCAGAGAATGTTTAGAATGTGGATTTGTTACCATGGGGTGTGGTTGAGGCCAATACCAGGAGGAGGCGGTGGCATAGTGGTATTGTCACTAGACTAATGTTCCAGGATCAAATCCACCACAGAAAATTCAATAAAAGTCTAATGATCACCCATCCACATGTGACTCCAGGCCCACAGCAACTCTTAAATACTCTCAGTTCAAAGGGCGAATAGGGTTGGGCAACCCATGAAAGGAAAAATATACCATAGATACATTTAGGGGGAAGCTAAGATTAAACATAAAGGAGGAATAGGAGGATTTACTGATAGGGTCAGATGGAGTAGTATGGGAAGCTGCTCATACAGAGCATAAACCAATTGGAACGAATTGTCTGTGCTGTAAATTCCAGATAAAATATGCGCACCAGCAGTTTATTTACTGTAATAAGCAAAATACTGCAGATGGTGGGAATCTGAAACAAGAGAGGATGCTGGAAAAATTCAGCAGGTCTGGTATCTGTAAGGAGAGAAAGCAGAGTTAACGTTTAGTGTGCTTTTGTTCCTCATCAGAACAGTTTATTTACTGTATCTGGTATGAATCCTCAATCATAGTCTCTACAGTGCAGAAGATCATTCAGCCCGAGTCTGCACTGACTCTCTATCAGAGCATCTTACCCTGGCTCTACTCCTATAACCCCACCTATTTACCCCGCTAAGCCCCCTAACCTACACATTTTTGGACACTAAGGGACAATTTAGCATGGCCAATCCACCTAATCTGCGCATCTTTGGACTATGGGAGGAAACCAGAGCACCTGGAGGAAACACACGCAGACACGGGGAGTATGTGCAAACTTCCACACAGACAGAGACCCAAGCTGGGAATCGAATGTGGGTCCCTGGTGCTGTGAGGCAGCAGTGCTAACCACTGTGCCGCTGTGCCGCCCCATTGTTACTTAATACTTTAAATAATTATTGACTGATTCATTTCCAAGTCATTGAGTCGAATCTTGTTTTATCACCCTTACCAATACAGAAAGCGACGGACCTCTGCTCCATCTTTATTTTCAATCCTACTCTTTATAAAATGTGTCTTGATAACATGCATGTAGAGTGACAATTGCTTCGATTAATGATCATGCTGTGGGAGCTCAGACTGAGGAATGGTATTTTAAAGCACTGAATCATGCAGAGATGGTTTAAAAAATATATATATCTGGATTATATACAAAAGTGAGAACTAACCCTGGCTCCTTAATGTAGTTTTCCTGCATTACAATATCAACTCTTGAAAAGCATTGCAATGACTGTGAAGTGGTTTGGGACATTGCAAGGTCATGAAAAGTATTGTTGAAATGCCAGTTCTTTCAGGTTGACTGAACAGATCCAATTTTTACAGGTGGACAGGGAGTGATGAGCCTTCATTTCCTTTGTAAAATATTTGATGCTTTCTTTCCGGATTTTCCAAACCATTTAGATCTCATATCATGCCTCGTTGGGAGTGTCATATTAACACAAAGCTTCTCCGCAGACACCCTGTCAGCATCTATCGATGCCTTTTGGTGCAAAGATGTCCCAAAATGCTTCACCCCCTCCCACCCTATCCCTGCAAAAAGTTTAAGTTTATTTATTTGTGCCACAAGTCGGCACACATTAACACTGCAATGAAGCCACTGTGAAAATCCCCTAGTCACCACACACCGGCACCAGTTCGGAGAATTTAGCACGGCCAATACACCTAACCAGCACGTCTTTCGGACTGTGGAAGGAAACCGGAACACCCGGAGGAAACCCACACAGACACGAGGAGAATGTGCAGACAGTGACTCAAGCCGGGAATCGAACCCGGGTCCCTGGCGCTGTGAGGTAGCAGTGCTAACCACTGTACCACCGTCTGAAGCAAAGGTGCTGAATTTTATGAGTTAAACCGTTCCCTCCTTCATCTGAAGCAAGGGCACTCTGATCCAGCTGATTGCCCAGAGGAGAAAATCTGGGTTATACCCACTCTGTTATTAACAGTCACCTCAAGTTACTCAACTAGGACTCTGGTAAATCTTGGAGATAGGTAAGAAATTGGCAGACAGTTCGAACAAAGTGGGTAGTTGCTGAATGAGTTTTTTCAGGATAAAGGGATGATTATTGAGTGAGGCCCCCCAGGAATCAATGTTGGGACCACTACTCTTTCTAATTTACTTGGATTCAGTCTATTAGTGACTGAGGACCCAGTTTTGTTCTATCCTGATGGCCTTGCTGTTGAGAGTTTGGGTGTACATTCTCAGTATAAAATGTAGATGGGAAGTCTGGCTATAGGGAAATAATCACATTGAAAGGTCCAGACTGTCACCTGGAAGAGAAAAGCTTTAACCGATTATGGTCTCACTCCTAGAGAGAGATTTACGCTGTAATTACTGTCAGGCATGTTTAAAAGAGAACCACACACACAAACACATACACACACACACCCACCCACACAGTGGGACCTCCCACATCCAACCTAACCAGGAGGCTCCCGAGACACAATGGAGGGATTAGTGGATTTATCGAGGGCCTTGACTATTGCTGTTACATACCTGGTACTGTGATAACTTGGGCTTGGCAGTCAAGGCTGATAGTACAGAAATGTCAATAATATGATGCCATGTCTCACACCAGAACAAGGGATGGAATAGATATAAGAAGTAGGCAGTGAGGTGATGTCTTACCCAAGTCTTTATACTGATATACGATGGATGTTAAGAGTGTGGATAATGGAGTTCCACCTTACTTCAGCGTTATCAGATTTATAACAATTAATTCGAATCAGAGAGTGGTGAGTGTCTGGAACAAGCTGCCAGAGGCAGTAGTAGAGGCGGGTACAATTTTGTCTTTTAAAGAGCATTTAGACAGTTACATGGATAAGATGGGTATAAGGGAATATGGGCTAAATGTAGGCAATTTGGACTAGCTTAGTGGTAAAAACTGGGTGGCATGGACAAGTTGGGCCGAATGGCCTGTTTCCATGCTGTAAAACTCTGACTCTTATCTCTTATGAATGGTTGCAAATAACTATTTGGCTGTCAACCTTGACAGCTGGGACATCCATTCTGTCACTCCACAAGATTGCAAAAAATGACATTGTGAAACCATTGGAGGAGCGGTTGAAAGCGGGCGATAGGTGAATGAAAGTGACACATGCAGTATAATGGAATCTGCCCTCAGGTTCTTATTCTGAGGCTGCCACAGGCGCTAAGCTCAATATTGTTTCAATATATTGCCAGTGGAAAAATTTCTAGTTAAAAGATGAATGGGATCCTGGCTGTTGCTGCTGGAATGAGAAGGCCCACCTTGCAGGACAGAAAACACTTCCATTCAGCAAAGGGTCGACTCCTGTACTTGGAGTGGAGGATTAAGTATGGCTTACAGTGACTAAAGGAAAAAAAGAGAGGGATTGGGATGGGAGGGAGATTAAACAATATCATTCCACCCAGCCCGCAGTCAGTACAATAGATGGGTTGTGCGTTTTCCCCTAAAGTTTTCTGTCAAAGTTTCAGTGTGTTTAGAAAAGGCTAACTTGTCTGTGGGTTAGGTTTCTGGCCATCTATTCCCACTCATGCCAAATGTAAACAGACTGCCTCTTGGGGCCTTGGACCATGAGAGAGATTCAGGTCCTCAAGCATTAAACACACTAAAGGTGACACAGACCCCACTTTGCCATAGCTTCAGCTACACAGTCTAGTGGTGAGTTTCCCAGACAGAGATAGCTGGAAGTAATTTTGTGAAGATGAAGGGTGTGTTAACCACAGGAAAACCCAATCTTGGAACAAGAGAATAACTCATAAGGTGCTACATTCCATCCACTTTGCTGTTCCCTTCAGAAAGCTGGTCAGTACAGGAGTCGACCCTTTGCTGAATGGAAGTCCTGGAAGATGGGCCTTCTTATTCCAGCAGCATCAGCCAGGATCCCATTCATCTTTTAAGTAGAAATTTTTCCACTGGCAATATATTGAAACAATGTTGAGCTTAGGGCCCGTGGCGGCCTCAGAATAAGAACCTGAGGGCAGATTCCATTGTACTGCATGTGTCACTTTCATTCTTCTGTGGAAGAAAATTGAAGCTTTGGAAATGTGGATGCTAAGACCTGTGCTAAAAAATCCATTTCCAGAGCAGAAGGACGAATGAAGAGCTGCTTGAAATTGCAAAAGCAAAACAGAAACTCTAAAAACTGACATCTAGTAAAGAAAATGTCAGTATTTCAGTTGTTTGATCTGAGCTAAGAAGCTACAGAGATCTCTCCTAAAGGACGAAGAGCAGAAAGAGAGGTCGGACTAGGTGTAGTTTGGTGATGGACATCACAGAGTGGTTACAGACAAACTACAGTGGATGTGTGAGGATGGTGCAAACAGACAAGCGTGACATACCGTAACAGCGGAATCTCCTGGTAGTAGTTTCAAGCAGCAGCAGCATTTATTCACTGAGGTACACATGACAGGATTAATGATCGAAATTGAAGGACAGGAAGGAGAATATGGGACAATAATTTAATAAGGGCAGGGTTCTTGTACCTCTCCAATTGTGCTACTGGGGCCGCAGTCTAACCTGAACATGTCAATTAAACCACTGCGTTGCTGCTTGCTCCTAATCAAAGACTGCTCACACGTGCATGTTGGGCTGAATGGTCTCCTTCTGTAGAAAGATTCTGTGTCCATTCATCCATTCAATGTGATCACCTTGAAATTGTGTAAATGTGCGTCAATCCCTCACAAACCCACAGAGTGTGGAGCAGTGGCAATGCTATTGAATGTTTTCAAGAAGCAGTTAGATATGGAACTTGAGGTAAAGGGGATCAAAGGACATGGGGGGGGGGAAGGTGGGATCAGGCTATTGAGTTGGATGATCAGTCATTATCATAATGAATGGCAGAGCAGGCTCGAAGGGCCAAATGGCCTCCTCCTGCTCCTATCTTCTATGTTATGTGATGGGAAAATGTGATGGGTGAGTATGGGTGGCTTAAGGTTTGGAAGATGGGTAAGTGATTTTACCAAGAAAGATACGGGTCAGATTGCCAAAGGACAATAACCAATACAATGCACACCTTTCTGACACAAACGCCGGTTACCCCAATGGAGCCCAGAACACAGGAAACTACCAGCACATCTAGAGAGTTCAAAGGAAAGTAAAATGACCCACTGCTAGAACTCGAGTGGTTAAAAAGCAAACATGTGCTCATTTTAATTCACTTTGGGGTTTAGTTGGAAAGAGGCACTCTGTTGTTTTCAGCTCTGAAATCAGGCAAAGCAGATGGTGCTATACCACAAATGGGGGTGGACACGGAGTCCTTCCCTCAGTGTTATACTTCATTACCAGTCTTAAAATAAGCACTCACTTTAACAGACACAGCCAGAGCCTAAATACACCAGGCCTCAACATGGTCTTTACCAATCCACAATGAGGAGGTTTTATTTAGACAGTATCAGGTGGCAGCCTCTGCATGCAGCAATAGAAGGTGCAACTAGTGTGCTCATTAATAGTTGCCGTCTGCGGAAGGCTTTTAGGTTCGGGCTGGAAATCTCGGCATCACCGTTCATTGTTGAGAGCTGGTAACTGAGGCAGGCCTCAGGCTCTCGGGGAAAGACCAGTCATCAAGACTGCACTGCATTGAAAGCAAGACTAAAACTGACAACATCAATTCAACACAAAATGGCACTGGATCTTATGGTCAGTCTGCTCAGCTGGGTTAGTTCGCTATTCGCTTAAAAGAAGAAACTGGAAGCAAATTGGAGGCAGCAAGGTAGGGGCAGAGAGTGGGGGAAATGGGGGCTGGGAGGCAGCAAGGTAGGGGTGGAGAGTGGGGGAAATGGGGGCTGGGAGGCAGCAAGGCAGGGGTGGTGGGTGGGGGAAATGGGGATGGAGAGTAAGGTAGGGGGCGGAGAGTGGGGGAAATGGGGGTGGGGAGTAAGGAAGGGGCGGAGAGTGGGGGAAATGGGGGCGGGGAGTGGGGAAGGGGCGGAGAGTGGGGGAAATGGGGATGGAGAGTGAGGTAATGGGGGCGGAGTGGGGGAATGGGGGCAGGGAGTAAGGAAGGATGGGGAGTAGGGAAAGGGCAGGGAGTGGGGGAAGTGGGGGTCTGTAGCTTGGCTGAGGAAGGCAAGGCTGAGGAAGTTTCACAGTCCAGACGTCCTGGGCTAAATTTGGAAATAAGAGGCAGTGTGACTGACTGGTCCCGATTATGCACATTGGTGATTTGGGGACTAAGCAGAATCAGTGAATGACAAACGGTGCTAATCTCACTCCAATCAGTGGGACAATCTCCTGTGTCGGGGGCAATTCTGTCCCTCCACACACACAACACACATACACTCAGAGCTTTCTAAGTTTAGATTGATGAGCAGTCATCCTACTGAAGCAGGACATGTGAGAGTGTGCATTTACACTCCATGAAAGCTCTGGGCTTGCCCTGTATCCATTCACGTCTATTTGTGCTTTTATCAACTATCAAAGTCAATCTATCTGTCAATTCTCAGCATCAGCCCCCAGTTCCAATCCAGGGCACTGCCTAATCTCGGATTTGTTTAAAGTTAGGCAGCGATCCAGAATGGTCCAGGCAGGTTCTTGAGTTCATGCGTAATTCATACTTCAAATCTCTTAGAGAAGAGGTTATGATTCAATACAGGGAGGATATCGCAGTTCAGCATCATCTTGTAGAGTTCATTCTAGGTTACAGCAAGCAAACGAGTTAAACACCCACTCTCACAAAGTTAGATTCTGGGATTTCCCACCAGCATTTTGGGCATTGAGCCCCGTCATTCCGAGTAAAAAAAACATGCAGACCGACTCCAAAAGGATTAACCTTGAAAACCCTAAACTGGGCAACTGGGTTAGAACACTCGATTCTAGGCAAACCAGACTGATGAGTTAGCACCAAAAGTGGGGCAATTCTACACTGCCCTCAGACAGGGGAAGGGAATGAAATTGAGAAAAAACACAGCGGAACCGTCCTTTTAAAAAAATAAGCCACAGATATTCTGAATGTCTTTCACGCAAAAATTTAAAACGAGGAAAGGTTTGGAATAAGTTTGGTTAAAATCCACAGCACAGTACTGTAGAGTGGGGAGTGAGAGAAGAAATAAACCGTATGAGGATGTCTCGCCCACATTAAAGGGAGTCTTTTGTTTTTTTTTTAGCCCTGTATAATTAAATGCTATAAAAATAAAGTTACTTTATAAACAGGTTTAAAAACCCAAGTACGCATGCTAAACAAAAAAAATAAACTATTAGTAAACTGTGCCACAGGTGGGCATGGACCTGGATGTGAGCATCATACAGAGCAGACAGAAAAAGCAGCATCAAAATTTACATATAATACTTTTTTCTTGTTTTTTTTTCCCTTCTTATTTTTTTTATAATGTAGACATCACTAACCAGCAAGGGACTGGCAAAAAGATCTCAAATCGGTATAAACAGATGCAGACACAAACGCATTACGGTTTTTTTTTGTACAAGGCTTATCTTTGTGTTTTCTCCTCCTTTCAATGTTTGGGACACTCTCGCTGGCTATAGCACATCGTCCATGAAGCTGGTGTCCAGGTGTTGGATTAACACTCGCAGGAAGGACATCTCTTTCCGAGTGTTCTCGAAGATGATCCGCGGGTTATCAGATTGACAGCGGAGGCAGTTGGGGGCCATGACCATGGCGAGGTTGTTGACATCCATCTTGGTAACAGAGACGTTGGCCGGTTGGACGAAGATCTAATTGGTGGGAATCAAGAAAACAGGGGAAGATACAATGAATTGTTCTGTTCAACCCACTTGTCTCAGGGTCCATTCGGCCTCTCTTGGAGCAGGTTTGGCGGGCATTGGGGGGGGGGAGGAAGTAGTCTTTACATCTGAATTATTTTTCATTCTCTGATCCTCATCTAAGCATACTGACTCTGTAGCTTCATATGGAGGCCATTCATCCATTGAAGTCTTAGTTTAGTTTTAGTTTATTTATTAGTATCATAAGTAGGCTTACATTAACACTGCAATTAAGTTACTGTGAAAATCCCCGAGTCGCCACACTCCGGCGCCTGTTTGGGTACATTGAGGGAGAACTTAGCATGGCCATGCACCTAACTAGCACGTCTTTCAGACTGTGGGAGGAAACCAGAGCACCCGGAGGAAACCCACGCAGACACGGGGAGAACGTGCAGACTCCGTACAGACAGTGACCCAAGCTGGGTATTGAACCCGGGTCCCTGATGTTGTGAAGCAGCAGTGCTAACTACCGTGCCACCCTACTCCAGTGCAGTACTTAGAGTGTGTGGCATTGTTGGAGGTGCTGTTTGTAAGGTATTTGATAGAAATGCAGGCCCTGGAGTAGGCCATTCAATCAGATCCGGACAATCTGTATTTCTACTCCATTTATTCATCTTGCTTCTGTAATCAGCAATTTCTAGCAAAAATCCATCACACTCCAGATCTGAAATAATCAATTCAGCCCCAGCCTCAGGGGAACACATTCCACATTTCCATGACCCTATACGGACAAACTGCTTCCTGACCTTCCTCTGAAGAGCCTCACTCTCATTATCAGATCATACCCTCTTGTTCTCGAGTCCTCAATCAGAGGAAATATTTTACTCCAGCCACCCTAGAAACTTGTTATGATCTTAAACACCTCAATAGATCACCCCATAATCTTCTATCTGCATGGAGGTACAGGTCTAGCCTGTGCAACCCGCTGTCAGAATTTAAACTGCAGTGTCAGTCTGGTGAATGTGCGCTGCATCTGTTATACACCTTCCTGGGCTACTGTCCCTGGAACTGAACGCAATGTTCCAAATGCTGTCTGAACAGAGCTTTATACAACTGCAGGCTAAGGTACAACTGCAACTGCCACGGGAGAAGAAAAACTAGAGGGAAAAATCGGGAGAACTGCAACAAGCTCTGCTCAGAGCATTGTAGTGCTATGAGAATTAAAGGTATTTTTGATGACTAAAAATCCTCATTTGGAAATCTCTGCAGAGTAAGCAAACCAGAAAATCTAACATGATACTGGACAGTATAGGACTGGAAACAAATAACAATTACATTTCTGAATCTAGAGAGAAATTAAGTTTATAAAAACAGTCCCCACTACTTCTCGTGGGCACGTTTGTGGAAAAGTGATTTCCCCATGAGACATGATGGTGATATCGCGACTCTACCATATAATGTAGTGACCCAATGTCTGGCCCTAGCCTGTCATGCTGCTTGATTTGAACTGTAGTCATTGCTCAGTGCAAACTGTAACCCCACACCACTAGGAAGGGATTTGAAGGGTTTAAGGGAACAGCAGGTAATCTGAATATTATTTTTCTTTTTTATTCATTCGTGGGACATGGGTGTCGCTGGCTGGCCAGCATTTATTGCCCATCCCGAGTTGCCCAATGGTAGTGAAGTCAACCAGATTGCTGTGGCTCTGGAGTCACATGTAGGCCAGACCGGGTAAGGACGGCAGATTTCCTTCTCTAAAGGACATTAGTGAACCAGATGGGTTTTTCTGACAATCGACAATGGTTTCATGGTCATCAGTAGATTCTTAATTCCAGATTTTTAAAATTGAATTCAAATTCCACCATCTGCCGTGGCGGGATTCGAACCCGGGACCCCAGAACATTCTGGATTAATAGTCTAGTGATAATACCACTCGGCCACCATGTTATTTACTTACCGATAATTCACAGCCCAAAAATAAGCCATTCAGCACAACTGCCAATGTTGGTGTTTATGCTACATGAGCGTCCCTTCCCAGACTTTCCTTAAAAATTATTTTTATGGGATATGAGTGTCGCTGGCTGGGCCAGCATTCATTTCCTGTCCCTAACTGCGCTCCATTTCAGAGGGTGTTTGCTGTCGATCTGGAGTCTCCAGATCTTGCCCTGGGTCTCTGAATTATGTGTCCAATGCCACTGTCTCCCCCACTTTATCTCACCCTAACATCATAGCCATCTGCTCCTCTCCTCCCCATTCACTTACCCAGCTTTCCCTCAACTGCATCAACTTATGCTTGTCCTTGCCTCCAGCGCATCTTAATGAGATGCAAACTAGTGACCAAGCAGACGTTAATCTGCCCGAAATAAACCGAGAAGTGACCGGCATCGCTGGAATGGACCTGAATGTAAATGGGCAATGGTTATAGCTGATACAGAAGTGCGTGCGTGTGTTAAATATGGATGGCTTGGGGATAGTGTATAACAATGACTGTACCTGAAGGAAGCGGATGAGGTAGCCAAGTACCAGCCGGTTGAGCTTGGGGAGGGAGTGGACGACGGCAATCGCTGCCTCGGGGTTTTCGTAATGGTTGATGGATTGCTCGTAAAACTCGTGAGGGATGAGTGGATCCTCTAGCTCACGGTACCATAATTTCAACAACGAGGCTTCCAGAAGGTGCAGAAAGCGGGAAAGGAAGGAGAAAGATCATTTTAAATATTATTACTATTAGCTGAATCCAAACTCCACATATAACAGGTTATCAGCTATTAAAGTTTTGGGCGTGATCATCTGGCCATCCCCGTGATGTGTTTCCCGGCGCCAGAGGTGGCTTGCCACTGGCCACAGGTGGAACTTTCTGGTCCTGCCGATGTCTACAGCGTTTTGCGTGGCTCACCACCCTGCTGCTGGGGGTTGATCCCGCTGGAGGGAAGGGCCAAAAAATCCCACCCTTTATCCTTTTCTAACAACCCTCAAGGCTCCTGCTAAAACAATCCAATCTGGAGCCAATCATAAAATTTGAACATTAAAAAATATATAACTTTCGTTAGATCTAAATGGACAAAGAAGCCCCCAATAGTCACAATGTGGGCTTGCTCCCAAATGCTCTCTTCCTGCTTTCATGGCACGATGTCATTCCATAGATAAGCTTACATTCACTGGGAGCCGGAACCAGAGTTCTCATGAGAAATCGGCCTGAAACGTTAACTCAGTTTCTCTCTTCACCGATGCTGTCTGACCAGCTGAATATTTCCAGCATTTTTTGTTTTTATTTCAGATTTCCAACATCTGCAGTTTTACCTCTCTCTCACCCATTCCCCCCCGCCCTCCCCCCACATCTGCATCTGTCACAGCTTACCCTCTGATTTTAGCTTCTCTGCCGTTTGGCCATTCACACCCTTTATTCTCTCGACGGGCTGCCATTAGCAGTCTTTTCCCCTGGTTTCTGTGGCTAGGACTCATCTTTCATTCCCTCCCCCTGCAGTAGAAATATCTCCCACTTTCTCTGCCTTTTAGCTTTGACAAAGGGTCATCTGGACTCGAAACGTCAGACCTGCTGAGATTTTCCAGCATTTTCTCTTTTGGCTCCTTTTCTGTTGATGTGTTATTCAGCACTATACCAACCCCCAAATCCTCTACCAGACTAATTTCTCTCCAGCGTTTTTCTTTTACCGGAGAGGTTGTCTGATCCCTCAGAAGGTGGTGCTAATCCCGTCAGTCCCACTCTCACACAAGCGCTAGAAACTTGTCAAATTCACAGATAGTTGTTATCTGTGACCTTCCCCCTCGCTCTGGTCTCATCCTCCAGCTCTGCAGCACCATGTTCCCTAGGCACCACTCACCCGATTCGCACACTCCTACACTTCACATGAGTCTGCAACACCCTCATCACCACGAGGTGATCAGAAAATGCTGGAGAATCTCAGCGGGTCTGACAGCATCTGTGGAGAGAGAATGGAGCCAATGTTTCAAGTCAACGTTAGCTCTATTCTTTCTCCACAGATGCTGTCAGACCCGCTGAGATTTTCCAGCATTTTCTGTTTTTGTTTCAGATTCCAGCACCCGCAGTAACTTGCTTTTATCACCACAAAATTACCCAGTAGCTTTCTGACTGGTTGGAGATGTGGAACTCTTAGGTAAGCAGCACCACCCGTTCCCCATGCATGGTGGACATTACAAATGTTACTCTATGTGGTCTCTGGGATATAATATGATGCAGAGAAAACAATCCTCCCACTGAATATAAACTGGACAGTACAAAAGATACTTTGCTCTTCAGAATATGGTTAAGCATTCCACACACTTGCAAAAATAACATCAATTTGTACAGCCCCTCTAAAGTTGTGGAAGAGATGAGAAGTATGGGACACCATATAAAAATATGGAGTTTCCCATTTAGAATGGAGATGAGGAAAAGTTTTTTTTATCGGAGGGTTGTGAAACTCACTTCCACAGAGAGAGGTGCAGGCATTGTCATTGAATACTTTTACAGTTGAATGATTCTTGATTGACAAGGGAGTCAAGAGTTATGGGGGACAGAAGGAGAGTGCAGTTCAGTTCAGCCATGATGTTATTTAATGTCAGAGCAGGCTTGAGGGGCTGAGTGGCCTACTCCTGATTCAGATGTTTCCCATAGAATCCCTACAGTGAAGAAGCAGGCCATTTGGTCCATCGAGTCTGCACTGAGTCTCTGAAAGAGCATCTTACCCAGACCCACTCACTGACCCATCCCTGTAATCCACACATTTAGCAGTGCTAATCCACCTAGCATGCACGTCTTTGGACAGCAAGGGCAATTTAGCAGGGCCAATCCACCTAACCTGCATATCTCTGGACTGTGGGAGGAAACCGGAGCACGCAGAGAATACCCACAGGGAGAACTTGCAAACTTCACCCAGACAGTCAGCTAAGGTCAGATTTGAACCCAGGTCCCTGGTGCTGTGAGGCAGCAGCACTAACCACTGTGTCACCATGCTGCCCATTCATATGTACCCTTGTAACTGCCATCATTCAGGTTTAAAACCCTAATCTTAGACTCACTCTTCTCACTCTCAACCAATGCTTGGAAGGTTTGGACCGCCTCCCAGCAGAGTGCAAACCCTAATCAGTCCTTCCATCAATACTCCAGAAATTTCACACAAGTCAATAAATCTCTTGGCAATGAACCATTGTTTATTGTCCCTAACTAATCATTGTATATGGGGGAAGCCCAATGAGGAACTTGGCTCAGTGGGTAGCAATCTTGTCTCTATTGTCAGGAGGTTGTGGGTTTATGTGCCACTCTGGAGACTTGAGCACAGAATCTACAATGGGAGTGCAAAGGGAGTGCTGCACTGGAGGAGGTGCCATCTTTCAGATCAGGCACCAGCAGCCCACTCAACTCGGCATAAATATTCCCATGAGACTACCTGGAGAGGAGCAGGGGAGTTCTTCCCGGTCAATGTTTATCCCTCAACCAACATAACGAAAAAACATCTGGCAATTATCATGTTGCTGTTTGTGAGAACTGACTATTGAAAATTAGCCATACTGTTTCCTACATTAAAACAGTGACTGTATTTCAAAAGTACTTTATTGGCCGTACTGGGCAGCTGTATTGTGCTTTGGGACATTCTGGGATGGTAAAAGGTGCTATATAAATGCAAGTTGTCCTTTTTCCTTCCAGCTTCACTGCTTTTCAGTCCCTAATCCCAAGTACTGATTCCAACAGTAGCAGTCCTACTCCACTCTGGCTAACTCTGTCCGAGATGCACGTGAGCTAATCAGCGGAATGGGGACAGTATATTTACATCTGGCAATAGTACTGCAGCCACATGCTGTAACAGGAAAGGGGGAGTGAATCTTTTCTGGCACCCAAAGGGTTATTTTGGAAGCGAACACCAATGGCACGGCAGGAATTCTAATCAGCTTCCTAACAAATTGCAGCAGTGCAGTACGGCTGTTTAATCTCGTCAAATGTTAAAACAACTCCTGCTGCACTAATACTGTCTCACGGGGCAGTGAGTGCCAAAAGGTGCTTGATGTTAAATTTGTTAGAATGACACCAAAGAACCGCCCTTGCATGTAGTGCAACATTCTGAGCAGAGGAACAGGAATATTATAATGCACCATTCTATCAGAGCTCCCTGCTCATCTTTTGTCGGGACATGAAAGGCCTTCTTACTTTTAAAGCTGTTTCTGTTGTGTCGATGAGTGTCACCAATACTGTCTATTTTTGAAGGCACAATCTGTTCTCCCTCGCTGCAGTTTCCTCCCCTCCTCCCCGGTATGAACGTGCTAAGACACAGGGCGTTCCAGTGTCACGCCCCAACTTGTGTTCATCTGGTAGAAAAGGCCTTAATCTGCTTGTCCGATTAAGGAGGTGGCATCACAATTCTGCCCCTCACTCTGGGGGTCACTGGAGACTGATCAGGAGTGGGGGAAGTTCTGATTCAATAAAGCTGGAATCTCCCTGATCTGTTTGGTTAGACAGATAGGGACGCAGAAAGAAAACCGGGTTCATTTAATCAATATTTCCAAACAAAAATTTGTTGCACTTGGTTCTCTGTCTGCCTGCAGAGTGGGCGGGGAGGGCGGGGGAGGAGGAGGCAAAGGGGAAAGTGGGAAGGGGCTGAATCTGCCTCACTGTTGAGCTTAAGCATCCTGAACCAAGCTAAACAAGACAAGATGGCACAGACCTGACTGTGAGGGAGGAAGCTGGAGGTTCACTTCTCAGGAGTAGTAGGGTGGGGCGGGGAATGGATATGGCACAACCACCCCCCCCACCCCACCATCCCCCCCATGACAAGCTAGAGACTCCTCATTCCAATGTACCAGCAGCAACAGGTTTTACTCGGCCAGTACGGTCATCCTTCGCTATATTAGCAAGTGTAATTACCTGGGACATGGGGGTCTGTCAGCCCTTGTGGGATGACCCACTGATCCACTTGAAGCTTGAGGGCGTTGACCTCATCGATGTCCCCGGGGACTCTGCAGAGACACAGAAGGAGCACACAGAGGCAGTTAATGTTATTCAGAGTCGTTTGTCAGCGAGCAGCCCACACCACTAACCTCTCGTTCTCTCCATGCTGTGTTTCAACCTATCCATCTTGTCAGCAACTGACCCTCCTCCCTCCCCCAATTCCTGCCTGCCAAGTGAAACACGATTCAGGCTCTTGGCGTTCTGCAACCATGGTTAACAGGGGAACAATGAGACCAATAGGCCAGACCAGAGCTGAATAATGTAAAGCTGAAAACAAACAGGACAAGTGATGCACATTTGCAGCAATTCTCCTTCTTTAGAAGCCTTTGGCCTACTTTAGTGCTGAGGGGTTGAGCTGCCAAACATCTGGTCCCACGGACCTCCGGGAACCTCCAGGAATCAAGGCCCAATCTCCAGGACTTTGCCGAGAACAACACTCAGGGAAAAAAAAAGTCATAGGAGCTTTAAAAAAAGTTCCTTTCCTTTTTTTTGAAAATTTAATTTCTTGCTTATAGAAATACTGGAGGTTGGGATGAGGCCGTTTAATTGGCAGTCAATAATCACCCAATCAGGAAAAGGGAAGTCTGCTTATTTTCCAGGGGATGGAGGTTGCAGAGACAGGCCGTGGACATTGTGAGTGACCAATGGTGGGAACCTGGGGGTTAGGAGGTTGGAGGCAAGAATTCAGCTGATGAAACTTTACACACAAACTTTACAGTTGGGCGGCATGGTAGGACAGTGGTTAGCACTGCTGCCTCACAGCACCAGGGACCCGGGTTCGATTCCGGCCTCGGGTCACTGTCTGTGTGGAGTTTGCACGTTCTCACCCTGTCTGCGTGGGTTTCCTCCGGGTGCTCCGATTTCCTCCAACAGTCCAAAGATGTGCGGGTTAGGTTGATTGGCCATGCTAATTTGACCCTAGTGTCAGGGGGATTAGCAGGGTAAACCCAGGGGTTATGGGATTGTGATCTGTGCAGGCTCGATGGGCCAAATTGCCTCCTTCTGCACTGTAGGGATTCTATGACAACCTGTGTTGACAATTGACCAAAAGTCACTTCATTGCCTGAAGATGTTGGATTTGAACAAGTGAGTTTGAAATTGTGTTTTCAAAGATGTTAGATTGACAAATTGGGGAACCAATTGCTCCATTTTCTTGTCAAAATAAGTTCTGTTAGCTTGGACCCGTTCAATCTGTGGGCAGCATTCTTCACGATCAGCAGAGCTGACTACACAATTCAGGCCAATGAGCTCTTGGTTTCCTCCATTCTTTCTGAGTCCCCTTTTCCTCTTGCCCTTTTCCTGAAGGTGCTGACTCTCACTGTGGTAAGGTTTCATGAAGGACAGTAATCCTCGAGTGCTGCTTTGTGGGCAGTAAGCTTGTGGGCTGGACGTCCATTCACTGACTGACTTCAAGAGAGCACTGGCTCTGGCAGAGGCTCATACGAATAAAGGCAGGTGCCACGTCACATTAGTCAGGAGCAGATTGAACTCCTGGCTGAATTTTGATTGCCCAAAGGGTTAAAGAGGAATTTTCACTAAAAGCTGGGCTTTGATATTGCTTTTGTAACAAGAATACATGATTTTTGGATAAGGTTGGACATGTCTGTATTATGACACGCAAGGCTCTATATTTGTGTGGGATAGGCTGGATGAAGCAGTTTGACAGAAGCCTCTATGCTCCATTGTGAATTACATTTAAGGCTGAGGTTGCAAAATTTTTGCTCTGTTAGGGGATCAAGGGAGCAGACAGGAGAGTTGAAGGTTAAAATCAAACATGATCATATTAAATTGCAGGTTCTACTGCTGCTGCTATTTATGTGGTTTGTGTATGCCTGGACAATGACAGGGCCACCCTGTCCTGACCCAATTACACACAACATACACACAAACTAACTTTTCATCAGGGAAAAGAGGAATCAGCTTGGGCTGATACGTACTAGGTAATCTTTGCGTCACACAAGCCAGGCAATGACCAACAGCAACAGGAGATAATCTAATGATCGCCCCATGACATTCAATGGCATTGCCACAGCTGAATCCCCCACTATCAACATTCTGGAGGTGACCATTAACCAGAAACTGAACTGGACTAGCCATATAAATACTGTGGCTACAAGAGCAGGTCAGAGGCTGTGAATTCACCTCCTAACTCCACAAAGTCTGTCCACCACCTACAAGGCACAAGTCAGGAGTGTGATGGAATCGCCACTTGCCTGGATGGGTGCAGCTCCAACAACACTCAAAGAGCTCAACACAATCCAGGATAAAGCAGCTTGCTTAACTGACACTCCATCCACCACCTTCAACATCCAATCCCTCCACCACTAATGCACAGTGGCAGCCATGTATACCATCTACACGGATCATTGCAGGAACTCACCAAGGCTTCTTAGGCAGCACCTTCCAAACCCACGACCACTACCATCTAGAAGGATCAGGGCAGCAGATACATGGGAACACCACCACCTGCAAGATCTCCTCCAAGCCACTCACCATCCTGACTTGGAAATATATCGCAGTTCCTTCACTGTCACTGGGTCAAAAACCTGGAACTCCCTCCCTAACAGCACTCTGGGTGCACCTACATCACATGGACTGCAGCAGTTTAAGAGGTAGCTCAGTGCCATCGTCTCAAGGGCAATAAATGCTGTGATATGGAGATACCGGCGTTGGACTGGGGTAGGCACAGTAAGATGTCTCACAACACCAAGTTAAAGTACAACAGGTTTATTTGGTGGCACGAGCTTTTGGAGCGTTGCCCCTTCATCAGGTGAGCAATGAATGGGCAACATTCTGAAATGCTCATGCTACCAAATAAACCTGTTGGACTTTAACCTGGTGTTGCAATAAATGCTGGTGTGAAAAAAAAACTCTGGCTGGTTGTTTATCTATATTTTACTGCCTTCCTCTGATTCCACTCTTCAGCATCCGGGTGCTGAGGCCAATTACAGGTGAGACCTATGAGGATAAAGTATTGATGAAGCTTTGTGCAAAGATGATAAAACGCATTTGGTGTGAATTGAAAACACAAGATTCTCTCTAATGAATCTTGATTTCTTATGTTATTGACTTGAGCATTCAAAAAATGGCAGCACGGTGGCACAGTGGTTAGCACTGCTGCCTCACAGCGCCAGGGACCTGGGTTCAATTCCTGGCTTGGGTCACTGTCTGTGTGGAGTTTGCACATTCTCCTTGTGTCTGCGTGGGTTTCCTCCAGGTGCACCGGTTTCCTCCCACAGTCCAAACATGTGTGGGTTAGGTGGATTGGCCAGGTTAAATTGCCCTTTAGTGTCAGGAGATTAGCTAGGGTAAATACATGGGGTTATGGGGATAAGGCCTGGATGGGATTGTGGTCGGTGCAGACTTGATGGGCCAAATGACCTCCTTCTGCAGTGTAGGATTCTATGAAATCTTTTGATAAAGTTCACTAGAAAGACTTGTAACTGAACTGAAAGACACAAAGCGAGGACATTACACAAAGGTGTGTAAATATTGAATTGATTCATAAGGATTTATTATTGTCACATGTATTGGGATACAGTGAAAAGTATTGTATGTGTATAAAATAACAGACAACATAAGGTGGAAAGCCAATTTGGTCAGTGCTGAAGGGAGTGCCATTATCGACAGAAATGATCTTGATACAGAAGCCAATTATAAGCTGTCTAACAGCAAATGAGAGTAGGGAAGATATTGAAGACAAAGGATTAAGTTAAAGATTTAATGAAGGATTGAGATTGATTACATGATTACAAGGGCAGATGGAATTGAAAATGTAATGAGAAATGGAAAGTAAAGTTTAGATGCACAATTCTTTGAGCCAAACTATTACATTGGAAGTCAAAGAAATGGCAGACTTGCTAAATAATGACTTTGTACTGGTCTCCGCAGTGGATGAAGACAATCAAAGACCAGAGATGTGGGTCAAACTAAAATGAAATCAAGGAGAGAATTGTAGAAGATTGAATACAAGTTTAAAAAAGGTAGTGGGGAAAATAATGCGATTGATAATTGATAAGACCCAGGACTTGATGGTTTTAACTGCAGGATATTAAAAGCAGGTAAGGAAACTGTTGCTGCGTTAGTGCTAATTTTCCAAACTCTCTCCATTCAGGAATTAGCTCCTCGGATTAGGAAAGCTCCAATCACACTTCTTAAAATTCTTTCACTGGATATGGGTGTTATTGGCTAGGCCAGCATTTGTTGCACATTCTTAACTGCCCTCAATAGGATGGTGCTGAGCTGCCTTCTTGAACCGCTTTGTGGGTCAAGATGGGTGGTCTTTGCAGTTGTGAAGGATGTGGGGGTTTGAAGTTCAGTTCGGGCTCAAACAGGATGATCTGGCTGAAAGCAGCTCGCTTTGTTGATGGTTCTCACCCATGGTGTCTCTCATGATGAACTGCCCCAATAATCCTTCCAGCATATTAATATTACATGTGAATGTTTTAATAAAATGACATGTCTATAAATGAAAGTGAAAGCACACATTTTACAATCATATCAATCTGTCACGCACCAGTGGCTTTTCGACCCATCATTTGTGGAGAGGCACATTTGTTTTCTCTTTCCTGTCAGCCTGGTTTAATTGGTAGCAAGCACTCCCGCCCTCTAAATCAGAGTTCAAGGGGTGTGTGGAGGGTGCTTCTGTGCATCCAGGAATACCTCTGAAGTATAAATTGCACCCTTCTGTTGAGCACATAATCTAGGCTGGAAATCACCATGGAGTCTTTCAGCACAGAAGGCGGCCTTTCAGCCCATTGTGCCAGTGCCATCCTTTTAAAAGAGCAATTCATGTAGTCCCCAATCTTGACCGGAAAAGTTAAGTTGAAAAGGTGTGTGCGTGTGTACATGTGTATATATATATATATATATATATGTATATGTGTGTGTTTATATATATGTGTGTGTGTGTATATACGTGTATAAATGTGTGTATATATATATGTGTCTGTATGTCTATTTTTGTGTGTTTGTATGTGTGTATGTGTATATATATGTGTGTATATGTATATGTATGTGTGTGTGTATATATATATGTGTCTGTATGTCTATTTTTGTGTGTTTGTATGTGTGTATGTGTATATATATGTGTGTATATATATATATATATATATATATATGTGTATGTGTATATATATATGTGTGTGTGTGTGTGTACGCGTGTACACAATGCACACTGCATGCTTGTACACATGTGCGGCCGTATGGAGTGACTAGCCTGAGAAAAGGGCTGCCGAAACGGTCTTTTTAGTACTCCATCATCTACAAAACAATGCACACTAAAGATAGTTATTGTGTGAAGCATGTTGAGACTACATATGCTACCTATTCTGCAGATCACAATATCTTCATATATTCCTGAAATCAGAATGAGATTTGTTAAGCAGATCCGGGACATTTCATGCATCAGGGAATTGTGTGTGATGAATGCTTTGTTGGAAAGGGCAGACACAGCGGGTGCAGTGTACTATAGTCTCCTTCTCACCCCATTCTCTCAATTGCTTCTAATCTCTGACAAGCGCTAGTCAATTCCAATTAATTTCTTTAATCAGTCACTGAATTTCTTAACTTTATCTACACCAATAGATGAAAAGGTGGTGGGAAGAGACTTGTGTGGAATATAAATAATCAGTTGTGACTAATGGGCCGTTCCTGTGCTTGATGTTATTCATCAACATTGACTGTGATTGCTTTTGATATTATTGAAAAGTGGGATTACCAAATTTGGCCAGGGCCATTGCTTCCTGCCAGCCTACAATCCCCGCTGGAGTGTGTGAGGAAGACATTGAGATTTGCTATGATGCCCGTCATTGTCAGAGACCCCTGCCATTCACAGTTTAGGACACTAGTGATAGCCCAGGCCAGATTTGATACTTTTCACCCATGAACGTGGAACAGGCTCAAGGGGCTCCACCTATTCCTCAGTTGCACTTGCCCAATGTATTGGAAGGTTCCTGTTATGTGTGAACTGTATCCACCCAAAGGATTGACACTAACCAGTGTGAGTCAATGAGCTGTCAGCAGGTGTTACCTGAAGATGCCCTCAGTCTGTGCTCCATTGAGTTTCAGCACTTCCTCCGAGAGTCTGGTTTGGACCCATGGCAATTGTCGGTCTGGATAGTGCTCATGTTGCATGTTCATGATCTCGTCCAGGGAGCTACCAAACATGGAAGGGCAGAAAACCGCGTTTGTGGCATGCCTGATCTCGTCTGCGCTGGGTTTCCGAAGTCCCTGTTTGGATAACAAAAGGAAAAGACATTGTTCCTTTGTCTCTTTCAAAATATTCTTTTCATCCGGACACTCCAATTTGAAGTAAAGGACAGCAGGACAGGCAGCGTCTGGCCAAGAATTTCACTACCTACTCACTATCAAATCATCTGACAGCAGAGAAACAGATCATTCAACTCAACGAGTCCCTCTAGATATTTATCCTCCACATTAACCTTCTCCCTACATATAGCCCTTCAACTTATCAGCAGAGCTTTCTATTCCTTTCTCCTTGATGTATTTTTCTATCTCTGTCCTAAATGTATCGATGCTGTTCATCTCCCTTGTTGCATGTGGGCCTCATCATTCTCTGGGTAATTAGGTTTCTTCTGGATTCTGTATTGCATTTTTCAGTGGCTATCTTGTGTTTATCATTCACACACCAATAGAAACAGATTCCATGTCTTAGCAAACACGCATTCAGGCAGGAACAGCAATGCAGTCTCGCTGTACTGTAACGAGCTGGAGCAGCAATGCAGTCTCACTGTGCTGTAACAAGCTGGAACAGCAATGCAGTCTCACTGTGCTGTAATGAGCTGGAACAGCAATGCAGTCTCGCTGTGCTGTAACGAGCTGGAGCAGCAATGCAGTCTCACTGTGCTGTAACAAGCTGGAACAGCAATGCAGTCTCACTGTGCTGTAATGAGCTGGAACAGCAATGCAGTCTCGCTGTGCTGTAATGAGCTGGAACAGCAATGCAGTCTCACTGTGCTGTAATGAGCTGGAGCAGCAATGCAGTCTCGCTGTGCTGTAACGAGCTGGAGCAGCAATGCAGTCTCATTGTGCTGTAATGGGCTGGAACAGCAATACAGTCTCACTGTGCTGTAATGAGCTGGAACAGCAATACCGTCTCGCTGTGCTGTAATGAGCTGGAGCAGCAATGAAGTATCACTGTGCTGTAATGGGCTGGAACAGCAATACAGTCTCACTGTGCTGTAATGAGCTGGAACAGCAATACAGTCTCACTGTGCTGTAATGAGCTGGAACAACAATGCAGTCTCACTGTGCTGTACTGAGCTGGAACAGCAATACAGTCTCACTGTGCTGTAATGAGCTGGAACAGCAATACAGTCTCGCTGTGCTGTAATGAGCTGGAGCAGCAATGAAGTCTCACTGTGCTGTAACGAGCTGGAACAACAATGCAGTCTCACTGTGCTGTAATGGGCTGGAACAGCAATACAGTCTCACTGTGCTGTAATGAGCTGGAACAACAATGCAGTCTCACTGTGCTGTAATGAGCTGGAACAGCAATACAGTCTCACTGTGCTGTAACAAGGCTCGTGACTTTTATACTTGGTGGACTACAAAGTTAGATATAATGATAACAGTAGATCTTTAAAATACAGGTCTGATGCACATCACAATTGTTAGATATCTTTAAGTACACCAGAGACTAGAACCCAATCTCTATCAAAGAGCAAACACCATTCTTTGTGATTTACAACATTGTCAGAAGGTCCTGACTTACTAGCTGGTAATATACTGAAGTGATAAATGTGGGGGTCCCAGAGCTTGCAGAGAAATAATGGTTTCTTCAGTTTATTAATCCACAGGAGCTGTCTGTGTCACCCCACTCCCCTACTGTCTCCAAGTAAATACTGCAGTCCTTTATTAATCATTGCTTTCTGCGCTGCGCTCCTTGCTGTAAACACCAGGGTTGGTACAAGGTAAACCAGGCTTAGTGATTAGATAGTGCGGATCTTTAAAAACCTGCAGACTGTAAAAGGGAGGGAAAAATAAGGGAGGTGAGGAGTTCCAAAGATCTGAATTCCTGGGAAAGAATCAGGTTGAGTGGAAAGTTTGACGATTCTGGATTTCAGCACAGTTAGTGTCAGAGTGTGTGGAGGCTGGTGGACTGGAAGAAGAATAGAAGATCAACTACCCTAACTCTGGGTGAATTTGGTCGATGTTTGCACATATCCTCCCAGCCTTTGATTGAATGAAGGTTTTACTCCTCTCTTCCAACTCTCCGCTGTGGGAGAAGGCGTCCTGGTGTGGGCATCGCTGGATAGGCCAGCATTTATTGCCCATCCCTAATTGCCCTTGCGAAGGTGATGGTTGCCGACATGGATCACCCACTGGGGACTTCTGGCTGAAAATTGCTGCCAATGCTTCAGTCTTACCCTTTGCACTGATGTGCCGGGCTTCTCCATCATTGAGGAAGGGGATATTTTCGGTATTGTAGCTTCACCAGGTTGACACCTCATTTTTAGGTACGCCTGATGTTGCTCCTGGCATGCCCTCTTCACTGAACCAGCGTTGAACCCTGGCTTGGTGGTAATGGTTGATGGAGGATATGCTGGGCAATGAGGTGACAGATTGTGGTTGAGTGCAATTCTGCTGCTGTTGATGACCCATAGCATCCAATAGTTTCCCAATCTTGAGTTGTTAGACCTGTTCTAAATGGATGGACAGAACAAACTAATTAACAAGAGATTCCTGTGCCCATGTTTGACCTGGTGCCAAGAGACTCCATGGGCTCTACACTCGATGTTGTGGATTCCCAGGGTCATTGTGCCGCCTCCAGATATTAAGCATGGTTTTGTGAAGGGGAGGTCGTGCCTCACTAACTTGGTCGAGTTTTTCGAGGAAGTGACGAAGATGATAGATGAGGGAAAGACAGTGGATGTTGTATACATGGACTTCAGTAAAGCCTTTGACAAGGTACCTCATGGTAGTCTGGTACGAAAGTATAAAAGTTGGGGTCTGATGTTGCAGATGTATAGAACGTTGGTTCGGCCGCATCAGGAATACTGCGTCCAGTTCTGGTCGCCACACTACCAGAAGGACGTGGAGGCTTTGGAGAGAGTACAGAGGAGGTTTACCAGGATGTTGCCTGGTATGGAGGGGCTTAGTTATGAGGAGAGATTGGGTAAACTGGGGTTGTTCTCCCTGGAAAGACGGAGGATGAGGGGAGACTTAATAGAGGTGTGTAAAATTATGAAAGGCATAGATAGGGTGAACGGTGGGAAGCTTTTCCCCAGGTCGGTGGTGACGTTCACGAGGGGGTCATAGGTTCAAGGTGAAGGGGGGGAGGTTTAGAAACATAGAAACATAGAAACCCTACAGTCCAGAAGGAGGCCATTCGGCCCATCGAGTCTGCACCGACCACAATCCCACCCAGCCCCTACCCCCACATATTTACCCGCTAATCCCTCTAACCTACGCATCTCAGAATTCTAAGGGGCAATTTTTAACCTGGCCAATCAATCTAACCCGCACATCTTTGGACTGATATCAGACGGACATATTTTACACAGAGGGTGGTGGGGGCCTGGAATGCGCTGCCAGGCAAGGTGGTGGAGGCGGACACACTGGGAACGTTTAAGACTTATCTAGACAGCCATATGAACGGAGTGGGAATGGAGGGATACAAAAGAATGGTCTAGTTTGGACCAGGGAGCGGCGCGGGCTTGGAGGGCCGAAGAGCCTGTTCCTGTGCTGTATTGTTCTTTGAAAGCTGAAGTCACACGGGATCAGAGAAGAGCTGGTAAGATGGATACAGAACTGGCTTGGCCATAGAAGACAGAGGGTAATAGTAGAGGAGTGCTTTTCTGAATGGAAGGCTGTGACTAACGGTGTCCCACGGGGATCAGTTCTGGGACCTTTGTTGTTCGTAGTATATATAAGTGATTTGGAGGAAAACGTAGCTGATCTGATTAGTAAGTTCGCAGATGACATAAAAATTGGTGGAGTTGCGGATAGTGAAGAGGATTGTCAGAGGATACAGTAAGATACAGACCGGTTGGAGACTTGAGCAGAGAAATGGCAGATGCATGTAGGAATTATACAGTCAATGGTAGAATCCTTAGGAGTATTGATAGGCAGAGAGATCTGGGCATACATGTCCACTGATCACTGAAAGTGGCAACGCAGGTGGATAAGTTAGTCAAGAAGGCATACAGCATGCTTGCCTTCATCGGTCGGGGCATTGAGTATAAAAATTGGCAGGTCATGCTGCAGCTTTATCGAACCTTAGTTAGGCCTCATTTAGAACATTGTGTACAATTCTTGTCGACACACTACCAGAAGGATGTGGATGCTTTGGTGAGGGTACAGAAGAGATTTACCAGGATGTTGCCTGGTCTGGACGGTATTAGCTATGAGGAGAGGTTGGATAGGGGCGGCACGGTGGCTGGCACTGCTGCCTCACAGCGCCAAGGACCCAGGTTCGATTCCCGGCTTGGGTTATTATCTGTGTGGAGTTTGCACGTTCTCCCCTTATCTGCTTTATAAACTCGGTTTGTTCTCACTGGAACGGCGGAGGTTGAGGGGTGACCTGATAGAGGTCTACAAGATTATGAGTGTCATGGACAGAGTGGATAGTCAGATGCTCTTTCCTAGGGTAGAAAAGTCAAGTACTCGGGGACATAGGTTTAAGGTGCGTGGGGAAAAGTTTAGAGGAGATGTACAAGTACAAGTTTTGTACACAGGGGGTGGTGAATGTCTGGGACGCGCTGCCCGGGGAGGTGGTGGGAGCAGGTACGATAGCGGCATTTAAGGGGCATCTAGACGAATACATGAATAGGATGGGAATGGAAGGATACGCACTCCGGAAGTGCAAACGGTTTTAGTTTAGGCAGGCATCATGGTCGGTGCAGGCTTGGAGGGCCGAAGGGCCTGTTCCTGTGCTGTACTGTCCTTTGTTCCTCTGTTTGTTCTGTCCTGCCGGTGGGACAGGACCTATCCACGGACTGTGATGGTAGTTTCCGGGACTTTACCGATAAGGTATGATTCTGTGGATTTTGCAAGATTGATGCTCTGAGTTGGTCCAGAAAACTGGGGTCATAGTTTACTCCCCAGTCTATCCCTACAGTCAAATACAATGTCAGCAAGGTTCCAAGCTTTGCAATGGAGCTTCACCTAATTACTTCACTGTATATAAATGCATATACAGTTGAAGTAATGTCCACACTTCCAAATGAGCTTCACTCACTCACTCCTTATTAGGCAATGCACTAGAAAACAGTACCCTGATTTAGCACAGTTAGTTAGAGAGTGATGGCCTTGCTAACTGCTAATTTAAGAATCTATTTACAGCCCTCCCCTCCTCTGGTTGTTGTTTTTAAAGATTAGAGTCATCACAATACGGTACCATTTTTCATTTAGCATGAGGAATAGGCTGTTAAGTGACAAGTTTTTCCTGTCTTTATATAAAGCTAAATTCTTCTTGCTGTAAACTCAATCATTTCCTACAGGTCACTGGTCCCACTTGTTCCTGGAATGCAGTTTCACAGGTTCCAACGGTTTCCTGGGATACAGACCACTGCTCCCAATTGTTTCCCGGGATACAGGTCAGTGGTCCCAATTGTTTCCCGGGATATAGGTCACTGCTCCCAATTATTCCAGGGATACAGTTTCAAAGGTTCCTATGTTTTATGGTGTTAAGGGGTATGGGGATATAGCGGTAAAGTGGAGTTGAGGATTATCATATCAGATTGGTCATGATCGCATCGGATGGCAGAGCAGACATAATGGGCCGAATGGTCTACTTCTTTGTTTTATGGTCTTAGGTTTCAATCACATGATTCCACACTAACTGATAGATGGGATATGGTTAGTAATTGCTTGGTAGGACATTGTACCACATGACCATTGTTAAAAATTCAGGCCTTTCACAAATGCTTTGCTGGGTTCAGTGGCATCAGAACAGTGGTAATTGCAATAGGTAGTCACTGTTCACCAGATTAGGGAGTGTCACTGAGGCCAGCTGCAGGGCTCCTAAGATAAGTCAGCTAAAAACACCAAATCGCTGCTCTGCTTGGCTCAATATCTGACAGGATAGATTCATTGATGTATCACAGAAGCATCTTGACCCTTTGTATTGCATGGTTTAAAGAGCTTCCCTGGTAATTTATACCAGAGCAACTGCTGTCCCCTGGGTGCAAACATTCACCATCAGAACTTTTAACAGCCATCCAATACCAGAGTGAACATTAGTAAATGATAAAGGATTAAGTTTGGCTGGATCAACATGTCAATGCATTTCCCTAACCTCAAAAACACCCACAGTCATCTGTTAGAAATGAGTCCTGATGCAATGTTTGGTCTCAACTGTAGAAACACTTAGCCTAGGGTCAGGCAGAGCGGAAACAGCAATCAGTTCACACATCAACAAGGAGGTGGGAATACAAGTCGCCTGGGCTTTCTGCCGATGGGGGAGAGCAAAGGGGCCAGCGAGTGGCTTTCTGTGTGGCACCAATTATGATTTTAAAAAAGAAGCCAGATTCTATTTAGCAATTCCAAGCCAGGAGTTATGTTTCCAATTAAAACCCCTCATTGCAGAGTGAACTGTTTCAAAATCCAGCTGGTGGAAGAGAACATTGAAATCAAAGGCAGGAGAGGTCTTCAGTGACTGCAGTTGGAGAGGTGTGGAACATTACCTTGAGCTGTACTCTCGGGAGAACAATCATTGAGCAAGCTCACGGCAATATAGAAAAGCTGCCTCTCATGGCAGAGCTGGACACTGAATCCATGGTGAGGACTGTAGCCAAGTTATTGACTCGCTTGCCATGACCAAAGATCCAGGTGTTGATGCTACACCGTCTGAACTCATCAAGCACAGGAAACCGGCACTCCTGCAGCATCCGGCAGGAGCTGTAAGAGGAGACGACTAGATACTGCTTCCATCGAGCTCAGCAAGGCTTCAACCACGTGCCCAGAGGCGGTTAATTTAAGCTGCTGGTGAAAAATGGTGGCTCACTGAAGACGTTCAGTGTAACCTTCTCTCTCCATAATAACACGATGCACGGTCAGGTATGACGGGGTGACATCAGAACCCTCTGAAATCCGCAGTGGGGTAAAACGGGGTCGTGTTCTGGCATATTCTTCTCTTTGCTGCCTTCATGTCACCTCCGCAGGATATCTATTTACATAGCAGGACTAATGGAAAGCCATTCAGCCTCACTCACCCGAGGTCCAAGACACGGATGCAGCAAGTACTCGTCAGAGAGTTGTTCCATGCTGGCAATGCCACACTAACTTTCCATACCAGGGAATGCCTGCAGCAGCAAGTGCATAGACCCTCTCACGCCTGCAAAGAGCTTGCTTTGACCATCAGCATCAGGAAGACAAATATCATTGCCCAGGATGTTGCTAATGCTGATGGATGGTGGTATGGCAACATGACATTAGAGGCTGCTGATATTGAGGCTCTGTAATTACTAGTAATCTATCACTTGATGCTGAAATCAGCACATGCATCAGTAAAGCTCCCACTGTTATGTCCAAGGTGAGTAAGAGAGTGTAGAACAGCAAGAACACCAAACTGCGACTCTACCCAGCTGTATCTTCAGTGTCCTCAGCTACAGACCATATACTAGGCAGGAGAAAAGGCTGAACAGTTTCAGACATATCCTCAGCATCTCTGGCAGGACAAGATCACCAACTCAGAAGTCATGGAACGTGCTAATTCCATCAGCATGCAAACATTGCAAAGCCAAAATGTCTGCGCTGGCGACAGGTTCAACTTGTTGTTAGCCGTGTACCTAAAGACCTCCTGTGTGATGAACTGGTCGCTTCTGAGTGTTCATACCTCCGTTACAAGACGAGATATGATGATGATGGATATTGACACTGGGAGACAGCGACTGACTGGCTGTGACTTCAGGAAGCTGACTGTTTGGAAGGGCATAAGAAGAGGCAAGGAGAAACAGAAAGCTCAGCTGGTGAAGAGAGGGTCCTAGAGAATACAGAGGCCATCAGATTGTGCACCTTCTCAGCTCACTGTCTTACTCTGCAGCATGTGTGGCAGAGTGTGGCTCCTGAGCCACGCCAGTCAATGCTTAACAGAGTTCACCGCCACTTAATACCAAGCTCCAACATATCGTTCATATGCCTGACATCTGACTCCCGAAACAACTGCTCTTGTCAAAACTCAGTCGTGGCAGGAGACTCCCAGGGGGACAGTGGAAACACTTTAGGGATGCCCTCAAAGCATCCTCAGTATTCTTTCATGGGAGATCACTGACAAAGCCAACAGTCCCTGAAGAAGTTGAACATCCCTGTCAACTCATGTGACCTGGCTTGTGACCGAGCCAAGTGGAGAAGGTTCATTGGGAAAGCACAGAATACACTGAGAGGCTTCGTCAGGAATGTGCAGAGGTAAAGTTGAGACGTCAGAGGGAGCACAGAATCCTCCAAACACCTGACCCTCCAAGCCCTATTTGTCCTGTATGTGGCAGATTGCACAATGGACTTATCATCGAGCTGGAGTGGAATTGAGTCATCTTCAATCCTGAGGGATTGCCTCAGAAGAGAGTGCCGGCAGTGAGCTTCCTGAGCACCAGAACATGTTTCAGTCTGAAAGGAGTTCTTTACAATTGGGTGCTGCTGTGTATAAACCCCTTGCTGATATACAGAGCAGCTGTGATCTCCATTCAGAAATTCATCCAGGGGGTGTGGGTGTTGCTGGATAGGCCAGCATTTGTTGCCCATCCCTAATTGTCCTAGCCTGATGGTGAGCTGCCTTCTTGAAATGCTGCAGTCCTTGTGGTGTACATACCACATTAATAAGGGAAGAAGGAAAGGTTAGTTTTAAACCATTATAGAATAATTCGAAGTGAAATCTCAGCTCCTGTCGGTTAACTTAAATTGATCAAACACAGCAGGGAAGCTGAGGACGTTACATTTGCAGTAACAGTTCTCAGACAGGTCAACACATTTAGGCACTGTGTCTGTCTCACAGTAATAGTGTGTATTTTTTTTAAAGGCTGGATACAACTCCAAGTGCCAGATTTACACGACAACATTCATGGACATGGCCCTTGTGGCTAAAGGGATCCAGAGATATGGAGAGAAAGCAGGAGTGGGATACTGAAAGTGCATGATCAGCCATGATCATATCGAATAGTGGTGCAGGGGCGAAGGGCTGAATGGCCTACTCCTGGACCTGTTTGCTGTGTTTCTATGTTTACACAGCACTGAGGAAGACTTTAGCTACTGCAGAAACACTCTCTCAATGAGTCTTGTCCTGTTGCGAAAACCCTCACTTTGTGACCGTGCCCTACTGGGGGAAAGACTCTGTGAGCCTTGTCCTGCTCTGGAACTGGACACTTGAGTAAATGTCCCATCTCAGAATTGTGCGTTACCAAGCACACCATGAGCCCAGATACGTTTTGTTTTGGGTTTGGGGTCTAGATGGGCTTTCTTTAGAATTTGCCCGTTACCCTAGGTACAGTTACTGGTAAAAAAAAATTCCTGTTGTTTCCCAGACCTATACGAATCTCAATTGTACTTCCGTGTCCCACTAGATGTCTCAGTCATGTGACATTAGTGTCAGGTGCTCCTGGTGTTAACCCTCGATTCAACATCTCCCCCAAAAGTCTTATCCCAACTATATACATCCTCCTACAATAAGTGCTAGCCATTCAAGGGATGGAGGAAAAGGGAGAGGGATGAGATATTCAAGAGGCAATATTACTGCATAAAGATGGAGGGGCGATACAGACAGAATTACATTGGCTTCAGATGGATCAGTTAAAGGGAGTAGGCCAGTTCGAGGGGGAGTTTGAACAAAAGTCATAATTGAAGCAGAATTTAGTTAACTTTAAACAACTGGAATATGGAAAATGATGGCACAGTGGTTAGCACTGCTGCCTCACAGCACCAGGGATCCGGGTTCAATTCCAGCCTCGGGTGACTGTGTGCAGTTTGCATGTTCTCCCTGTGGGTTTTCTCCCGGTGTTCTGGATTCCTCCCACAGTCCACAGATGTGCGCGTTAGGTGTATTGGCCATGATAAATTGCCCCTTAGGGGTCTAGCAGGGTAAATACATGGGGTTCTGGATTAGGGGCTGGGTGGGATTGTTGTTGGTGCACACTCGATGGGTCCAATGGCCTCCTTCTGCGCTATAGGGATTCTATGATTTGTTGAAAGAATTGGCAAATGCCTCTTTGCATATTTTCTTAGTTTCTATTCCCACAATTAATGAAACACTTTTTTTTATTTGTTCTTTGATGTGGGCATCGCTGGCCAGGCTACCATTTATTGCCCACTCCATATTGCCCTTGATGGTGGTGAGCTGCCCTCTTGAACTGGGTGGTGGTGGTACTCCCACAGTGCTGTTAGGAGGGAGTTCCAGAATTTTGATTCCATGATAGTGAAGGTGCACTTGCTGCCCTTATCCTTCCAGGTGGTAGAGGTTGTGTGTTTGGAAGATGTTGTTGAAGGAGGCTTGGTGAGTTGTTGCAGCGCGTCTTGTAGATGGTACACACTGCTGCTACTATACGTCGGTGGTGGAGGGAGCGAAAATTGAAGGTAATGGATGTGAAGCGGGCTGCTTTGTCCTGGATGGTGTAGCTTCTTGAGTGTTGTTGGAGCTGCACCCATCCAGGCAAGTGGACAATGTTCCATTACACACCTGACATGTAGAAGGTGGATGGCTTTGGTGAGTCAGGAGGTGGGGTACTTGCCACAGAATTCCCAGCCTTTGACTTGTTCTTATAGCCACAGTATTCATATAGCTGGTCCAGTTCAGTTTCTAGTCTCCCCAGGATGTAGATGGTGGGAATTCAGTGATGGTAACGGCGCTGAGTATCTAGGAGAGACTTTCTCTTGGTGGACCTAGTCATTGCCAGCATTTGGATGGTGTTAAAACTTCTTGCTCATCTCAGGCCTGCATGTTTTTCAGGTCTTATTGCATGTGGGCACTGACTGCTTCAGGGTCCACCTTTGGATGAGTTCCACAGTTGCTGCAGGTCGAGAACAGTAATAGACGGGACGAAGGGCTCAGGGGGTGAAAGGAAAGGACTGACAGGAATAAAAAGGATAGTCTGAAATAGCCTGAATTGTACCAAATCCCTAACATGGCAGCGATAGTCACAGTGGGTGAGGAGAGACCTATGATTAAAGACTGTCACAAGGAAGTTGGATGAGAAATGAAAATAAAGCTGAATTTGGGTGAGTGAGGAGGAAGGGAGGAAATAACATTTCTCATTGCTCCATTAATTACCTCACGGTATTTGGAGCTGTGCTGTGGATGGTGATTGCCTGAACCGCTGTTTATATACATTTCTGTATCCAATCAAAGATACCCCTTAGTTAACCTTCCCCTGCATCGATGAAAAGGCTTCGTCTAAAATCATCCAAACTCCACTCTCAGATGTAGTCATCTGGAGACATGCTCGCACGGAAAATATTGTGCCCTCGTACAAAGATTTCCCAAATTGCCCCAGAGTGACATAATAGGTTTATAATGAGAACAATTTATGAAAAATTCTTTATTATTGGCAGTAAGTATGGATTCTATATATCATTTTCTGTAGCACAGCTGGCACTGATTAAATACTGAGTCCACCACAATGACTGCCTTGTGATATATATACTCCCTGAGCAGTAATTCGAGGTGGAGTTGTTGTATGAACACAACTGACTGCAGCAGGAATGTTGAAGCTGTGCGAAAGGACAGTGATTTCAACAAGGATGAGCTATGCTCCCTCTGTTATTGGGTTACAAGGGCGCTGATTGAAAAGGGATTTGGGCAGTTATAGTGATAGTGAAAAAAAGGACAACTTTGATATTCCATGTGGGCCACTCCATCAGAGCAGTTATGGGTTCTGGCCAGGAGTTCCACCCGGAACACTAATGCTTTGATTGGCCCGCTGGGCCTTCCTGGCAAGAGCTGTTTATGTTTTCATCTTTCTAGCAGCTTTTTCTTTCCATCTCATTCCAGCTCCCAGCAGGTGCAGAACAGAATCTGGTACAACACTGGCTATGTTACAGAGCAAGAAGTTTAACAACACCAGGTTAAAGTCCAACAGATTTATTTGGTAGCAAAAGGCACTAGCTTTCGGAGCCTTAAGCTCCTTCTTCAGGTGAGTGGCTCAGGTATGTTACAGAGCAGCGGGAATGGGATAAGGAAGTGGAAATGTCTCCACTCCCACATCAGGTGAGGGGTCCAGGCACCATTCTGAAGCAGAGAGGAAGGAACCTTTATATCAACTGATGACTCTATCTGATGTAGAAGCATTTAAAGAGCTGGGCCAATGAGATTTAACAATCGTGTCTCATGCTATGCATGAACAAGGAATGCATGATGTCATACTTAAACAGGATGGGGAGATGCCGGTGTTGGACTGGGGTGGGCACAGTAAGAAGTCTCACAACACCAGGTTAAAGTCCACCAGGTTTATTTCGTAACATGAGCTTTCGAAGCACTGCTTATTCACCTGAAAGATTCGTCTGGGCTTTGTTTTTTTTTGAAGGTGTAATCTGTTCTGCTGCTTCAGTCGATTTTTTTCTCTTCTTTCCTGTGACCGTTCCAATTATTTCTTTACCCTGATTTAGGATCTGCTATCTAGTGGTCCAGTTGAAGGGTGCAGCAATCCAGAAATTCCAGTTGCTAAATTGACCATGTGAAATTCTTCCTTCATCCTACAAGTCCAATGTATACAAAACTAATCAACTTGATCTTCCAACACTGAAAGAAGTTGTGGACTTGAAAAATAAAGTTTATTTATGAGTCACAAGTAAGGCTTACATTAACACTGCAATGAACTTACTGTGAAATTTCCCTAGTTGCGATAGTCCGGTGCCTGTTTGGGTCAATGCACCTAACCAGCACGTCTTTCAGAATGTGGGAGGAAACCCATGCAGACACGGGAAGAATGTGCGAGGAAATCTATCCAGACACGGGGAGAATGTGCAAACTCCATGCAGACAGTGACCTAAGTCGGGAATCGAATCCGGGTCCCTGGCGCTGTGAGGCAGCAGTGCTAACCACTGCGCTACTGTGCCGCCCATTGATTCCTTTGATATAGATCACATAAATTATCAGTTAATCTCTGCAAATGAGATGAATGCAACCATATGCTGGATATACTAAATACATCACAGTTAGAATTAAACTTATAAAAGGGCACTGAGAGTGGCAGGATGAGTTGTGAGGGTTGTTTAAAGAAAACGTATAGGATCTTTGACTTTATAAATGGAGATACGGGGGAATTGTATGGAGCCTGCAAGAGTGGCAAACATGGCATGTGGGATGAGAGCCAAAATTTCATTTTTCCAACAGCACGCTGAGTCGCAGAGATTAAGTCAGAGGCATGTTTGTGGTGTGTCGGGCCTCACACAACCTTGTGGCTCCCCCGGGTTAAACTGCTGCCGGGCAGCTATCAAGGGCTGGCTCCTCCATCCGCCCTGAATTTTTAACTAGTGGGGAAGCAGATCACGGCACTCACAGCCTGACATGAGTGCTTCAGGCTGAAGGTGGTGAAATGCCAACATTCTGTAGATTGAGAGAGAAACCTCACACATCTCTGAAGGTGGTGTTCATCACGGAATCTTTAGCGGATATTGTGCGTTTACTATTTCAGGATAGGTCACGGTATGTAAATGGAGATTGAGGGCAGCCTCCTGTTATCCCAGCTGTATCTTATTTGCACTGCAACCATTTGGCTGGCAGGGGCAGATGTGCTGACTGTTTGCTAATAAGCAGGTTGTCTACGCGGTCGCGCAATTTCCTTGTAATCAGCTGCAAATTACATCCCTGTGAAACTGCAGAAGTGGCATGACGTTCATTTATCCTACAGCGCGAATGTCATTGCTCATAAACAGCACCAAGTACACTGGCATTCAGAGCAACAACCCGAACAAAGTCTCAGCACTATCAGCTTGGGGGAAAGTCACCCGTTGACTGATGTGCTAATAAGGTGTACAGTGCAGGAAGTCCCAGGATGGATTAATCACTTGTGACAATCTCAGCTCGATAGGTTTCTGCAATGAACCTCAGTTCCCCAGGCACCAGGGAGGAGAACGATGAGCAGAGGCTCCCTTCAGATTGCGAGGGTTAAATTCTCAGGACAGGTTGTGTCATGTGTTCCCTTGGGTAGAGAAGTTCAGGAGTGATCCGATCGAGCTGTTTAAAATGTTGAAAGGATTTGATTGGGTAAATGCAGAGAAACCGTTGCTTCTCGTGGAGGAATTTTGAGTAAGGGGGGTCACAATTTTATAAACAGAGCTAAATCAGAAAGCACTTTTCACACAAACCATAGTGGAAATTTGGAATTCTCTTCCCCATGGGTGATGGGCCAATTGGAGCTGTCAGGATTTCTATCTTTTCATTAGGTAAGGGTGTCAGGAATTTGGAGCGAATGGAGTGGAGGTACAGGTCAGCATGGTCGAATTGAACAACTTGGTATTATTGACACTTCAGGAGGTTGCTTCAAATCCCAGTCCAAGATTTGAGTATGGAAATCGAGGTTGGCACATCAGTGCAGCACTGGGGAATGTTGCACTGTCTGAAGTCCCTTATAGGGTGGTGAAAAAGGCATGTGGCACATTGCCTTTATCAATCAGGGTATAGGTTACAAAAGCAGAGAGGTCATGATGGAGTTGTATAGAACTTTGGTGAGGCCACAGCTGGAGTACTGTGTGCAGTTCTGGTCGCCACATTATAGGAAGGACATGAACGCACTGGAGGGGTTGCAGAGGAGATTCACCGGGATGCTGCCTGGGATGGAACATTTGAGTTATAAAGAGAGGTTGCATAGTCTTGGGTTGTTTTCTCTGGAGCAGAGAGGACTGAGGGGCGACCTGATTGAGGTATTTAAGATTATGAGGGGCATGGACAGGGTGGATAGGGAGCAGCTGTTCCCCTTAGTTGAAGGGTCAGTTAAGAGGGGACACAAGTTAAAAGTGAGGGGTGTGAGGTTTGGGGGGGATTTGAGGAAAAACATTTTTACCCAGAGGGTGGTGGCGGTCTGGAATGCGCTGCCTGGGAAGGTGGTGGAGTCGGGATGCCTCACATCCTTTATAAAATACCTGGATGAGTACTTGGCACACCATAACATTCAAGGCTACGGGCCAAGTGCTGGCAAGTGAGATTAGGTGGATAGGTCAGGGCCTTTCATGCATTGGTGCAGACTCGATGGGCTGAACGGCCTCTTCTGCACTGTAGGATTCTGTGATTTCAGATGATCATATTGAATGGTGGAACAGGTTTGAAGGGCCGAATGGCCTACTTCCGCTCCTAGTTTCTAGGGGGTGTTAAATTGAGTCTTACCAGCCCCCTCCAGTGACTGTAAAATATTTAATGGCATTCACTCATCCCAATATTCTGAAGGAAGACCTGGACAATATCCAGGCTTGGGCTGATAAGTGCCAAGTTAACATTCATGCCAAACAACTGGCCAAATACTCTTGCCATTTAGTCAACCTGACCAGAACAGTTTAGTTGGTCATCATCGTTTGCTGTTTGGGAACCTTGCTGTGCAGAAATTAGGTGCAGCATTTTCTGCATGACAACAATGACTAGCATTTTAAAAAAAATACTTCATTGGCTATTTTTGTTTATATTCATTCATGGAGTGTGGGTGACGCTGGCTAGACCAGCATTTATTGCCCATTCCTAATTACCCTGGAGAAGGTGGTGGTGAGCTGCCTTCTTGAACCGCTGCAGTCCCCGTGGTGTAGGTACACCCACAGTGCTGTTAGGGAGAACGTTCCAGGATTTTAACCTAGTGACAGTGAAGGAACGGTGATATATTTCCAAATCAGGATGGTGACTGTCTTGGAAAGGAAATTTTAGGTGGTGTTGTCCCCATGCACCCGCTTCTCTTGTCTTTCTAGATGGTAGTAGTTGTGGGTTTGGAAGGTGCTGCCTAAGGAGCCTTGGTGAGTTCCTGCGGTGCATCTTGTAGATGGTACATAGTGTTGCCGCTGTGCGCCACTAGTGGAGGGAATGAATGTTGAAGGTGGTGGATAGTATGTCAGTAATGCAGGCTGCTTTGACCAGCAGGGTGTCAAGGGTGTTGTTTGAGCTGCACTCACCCAAACAAGTGAAGATTATTTCAGCACACCCCTCCTGACTTGTGCTTTGTAGATAGTAGACAGATTTTGGGGAATCAGGAGGTGAGTTATACACTGTGGTATTCCCAGCTTCTGATCTGCTCTGGTAGCCACAGTGCTTATATGGCTGATCCAATTCAGTTTGTAGTCAATAGTAACCCCAGAATGTTGAATATGGGGATTCGGTGATGGTAATGCCATTTACTGTCAAGGGGCGATGGTTAGATCCTCTCTTGTTGGAGATGGCCATTGCCTGGCACTTGTTTGGCTCGAATGTTAACTTGTTACTTGTCAGCCCAAGCCTGGATATTGTCCAGGTTTTGCTGCATATGGACATGGACTGCTTCAGTATCTGAGTGCTGAATATTGTTGCAATCATCAGTGAACATTTCCAATTCTGACCTTATAATGAAGGGAGTTCATTGATGAAGCAGCTGAAGATGGTTGGGCCTAGGACACTCCCCTGAGGGACTCCTGCAGAGATGAGGTGATTGTCCTCCAACAACCACAACCATCCTTCTTTATGTCACGTTTGACTCTCATCAGTGTAGAGTTTTCCCGATTCCCAATGACTCCAGTTTCACTAGCGCTGTTTGATGTCAAGAGTAGCCATTCTCACCTCTTTGTTTACTCTTTTGTCCATGTTTAAACCAAGGCTGCATTGAGCTCAGAAGCTGAGTTATCCTGGCAGAACCCAAACTGAGCAGTCAGTGAGCAGGTTATTTCTGCATAAGTGCTGCTTGATAGCACCTCTGATGACCACTTCTGCCGCTTAGCTCATGATTGAGGGGAGACTCATGGTAAATGGCCGGGTTGGATTTGTCCTAAATTTTATGACCATTTTCACATAGTCATATAGATGCCAGTGTTGTAGCTGTATTGGAACAGCACGGCTAGGGATGTGGTAGGTTCTGGAGCACAAGTCTTCAGTACTATTGCTGAATGTTGTCAGGGTCCATAGGCTTTTGCAGTATCCAGTGTCTTCAGTCATTTTTGACATCACATGGAGTGAATTGAAATGGCTGCAGACCGTCATCTGTGATGCTGAGAACCTCAATAAAATTTATGAAGTTAAGCATCCTTTATGTTTTCTTTAACCAACCCTCACAACTTATCCTGCCACCTTCAGTGCCCATTTATAAGTTTAGATCCTCCTGTGATGTATTAAACATATCCAGTATATGGTTACATTCATTCTCATTTGCAGAGATTAACTGATAATTTATGTGATCCATATCAAAGGAATCAAGTTCACAACTTCTTTCCAGTGCTGGAAAACCAAGTTGATTAGTTTGTATACATTGTGTTTGGAGGATGAAGGAAGAATTTCACACGGTCAGTTTAGCAACTGGAATTTCTGGATTGCTGCACCCTTCAGCTGGACCGCTAGATAGCAGATCCTAAATCAGTGGGGAAAGAAATAATTGGAACGGTCACAGGAAAGAAGAAAAGAAAATCGACTGAAGCAGCAGAACAGATTACACCTTCAAAAAGAAAACAAAGCCCAGGCGAATCTTTCACCTTCACTTTGCTCTCAATCCCATTATGTGAGGTTAGGGATAGGATGTCGAATAATCTGTCACTGTCCCAGACAGTCTTTAGCCAAGTCTCCTCAATCACAGCCCACGGCTGTTTCCAGACTCAGTCCTCGCTCCATATCACTAATCAGAACAAATCAACTCAAAACTTTTCACATCAAAGTCTAGTTCTGACTTTTCTGCTTGGCATCAACAACTTGCATTTTAAATAGTCGCTTGGTAGTACAGAACATGAACTGTTTGTACTCATCCATACATGGGCTATATACCTAGCAACACACTGGCACTGAAATTCATATACACAAGAGTGATAGGCAGAGTGCCCTTTTGGAATTTCAGTGCCTGCATGATGCGAGGAATGTAGGGAGTACACCCCAAAGACTGGCAGCTCGCATCAAACAGCATGCCCCAGCCGTAGTCTGCAACAAGCAAGGTAGACTGTACACAACCAGCTTGTGTTTGCAAAACTCAAAATACTGTTCAACATTAGATGTGATTCCACAATGGGATAATATTTGCTAAATAATCAATTTAAGATTCAGTGGGCCTCGTAGTGTGGTGTATTTGCATGTACTGGAAGCCACATATATTAATATACAGGGCCCTATTCTTGTCAGACAGGAAGAACAGGTATACACATTGCGCCTGTTTCAGCTAAACTAAATAAGTGACTGCCATTTGCTGATTCATTGGGCAATGCCTTGACCAATCAGGGCCAAGCCTGGCTTAAATTTCAAACTGCTCACAGTGATCTGTCAGTCAACTAGTGTATTCTCCATGGCAATGCCTCTACCAATCAGGGTCCACTTACCAACCAATCAATATTTTCTTCTCATTCAGTATAAAATGTTGTTTTCCTCTTAAATTGGTATTCTTGCAAATTGTTCTGATGAGTGCAAGATGAAAAGCTTCGACATGTCTCTTTTTCAGCAATACTCAACTTGCATTTATGAATGCTCTGAACATTGTAAAACTGAGGTGCTTCACAGGATCATTATCAAAAATTACACCAAGGTAAAGGAGTAGACAATGGGACAGACAACCAAAGGCTTGGGAAAAGAAATAGGATTTAAGGAGCATCTTAAGGAATTAGAGAGACTCAGGAGGGAATTCCAGGGGCTGCTGAAACTATGGCTCCCAAGATTGGCAGAAGGATATTGGGGATGTGCAAGTGGCCCCTCCAAAAGGAAACCCAGTTTAAACAGACCATTAACTTCAATTCTGTCGGAATGATTTTATTGATTTCTCTCAGTTCTCCAAGCTCCCTCAACGCTCCCCGCCCTGGAAGTTGTTGGCTTCATGCTGCGTTAATGTGATTGACTGGCTGATATCGAATGGAAACTGCTGGCAATCTGATGGAAAAGTGTACTGGAATTGCTGGAAATAAACAAGCCAGTGAGTATCTGCAAAGAGAAAAGACCGGTTCTGTTGTTGATGCGCGTTATCATACACGAGGCTAGATGCTCAGGAAATAAAGGCTTTTATTTGCTGTAACGAAGCAGCCAACAATTATATACACGATCCCAGACTGAGGGGTCCCAGCCAGAGCAGGGACCTTTATACCTCTCCCAGGAGGCGGAGCCCGACTGGGATGTACCACAACACTACAATACAAAGGTGTAACAACCCCACCCTAACCCCAACAGCAACAAGTTGCACAACCCATCCCTAACCCAACAGTAACATATGTACATCCTTGTAGTACTGGCCAGACCCTGGCTCAGTACTATCCAGTGGGAACCAACGATGGTTCACCACAGTTGTTTCTGGTGTTCCCTAAAAACTGAAAGATGGTATGGTTGAAAGAAAGTAAAAAATGGAGATGGAATAAACTGAAACCAATATAACAGAGAATGTAATGATGGCAAAGGTAACAGGGATAGGCCTGAAATTAAAACAGCAAGCGCTGACAAGACAGTGGGTATTGACTTTGTGTAATAGCGTAAGTGGGGATAATGTTTTCCATCTTTCCCCCACTCTTATCTCTATTGATTTCTGCATGTTCTGGTGTGTCAGTTGGATGGGGAAAGGTGCTATGATACGAGTTCTCCTCAATAATCTGCACAGCCAACCACATCATGGGTTTATGTGGGATCTAGCTGTGCGCAGTAATGGCCACTGCAATTCAGAATAACTAACCGTGTGTGACCTGCTTTGAGCTATTTGAAGGATGTGATAAGTTCCTGTGTAAACAGGAGATCCTGTTTTTTTCTTTCATGCACGAGACATTAAACAATGAAAATAAAACAGAGGAGGAGGAGGCCCCCAAGACCTTTCTTTGACAGCTGCAGCATAACAGAAGCACAGTACGAATTAAACTGATCAATTCCTTTTCCCATTTCAGTCATGAACTTGGCTCTGAGGAAGCGTCATCTAGACTCGAAACATTAACTCTGTTTGTCTCTCCACAGATGCTGCCAGACCTGCTCAGTTTTTCCAGCGTTTTCTGACTTTATTTCAGATTTCCAGTGTCCACAGTATTATATTGGTCATGAATTTAGCCAAATTGTGAGTATATCCATCACTCATCAGGACAGGCGTAGCCCACATACTGAACATCACACTGGCACCAGAATTCATATACCAAATTACTCCTTTTACAATATCCAGGTCCCTCTGTAAATTCCTCACTCTAACTCTGCAACCAGCTCCGTGCTGATGTCTCCTCCTGTAACCTTTGGTCCTTGAGCTACCTCCAGTGAGTGGCCTCATTCCTATTTTATGCAGTTTCTTCCGAAACACTCTGCCTTTCCACTTCTCTGTGTAAAACACACCTTCTTAAAGCCCATTTCTTTAGCCAAGTGTGAGGTCACCACTAATGCGTTCATAACTTGGCCAGACGGGTTGATTAGGAACCTGCAAATCCTCCCAGTGTGCCTACAGAGTGGCAGAGTTTTCTGGTCAGTGGGAATTGTATGGTAGCCACAGTGCAACAGCCTCCCCCTCTCAAAAGACTCCACATACAAGCTCCTGCCATGGGCTGTACTCCATAGCAAGCATCCCCTTCGCTTCGAGAGTGTAATAACAGAACTCTGAGCGGCCAAACAGCTGGTGAAGCAACAACTATTTATTTACCAGAAGATTATTTACCAGGACTATTCACAGTAAAAACAGCAGCGCTGTCACACTAACTATTACAACCTGCCATCCAGGCCCCATCTGCAGGGTTTAAAGCCCGCTCTCCAACTCCAAATCACACATGCTGTGTTTCTATAGGTCTGGGTGTCACGTGCCTCCCCCCAGGCTTGCTGAAACCTCTGCCAAGAATAGAAACATAGAAGATAGAAGCAGGAGGAGGCTATTCGGCCCTTCGAGCCTGCTCCGTCATTCATCACGATCACGGCTGATCGTCCAACTCAATAGCCTAATCTTGCTTTTTCCCCATAACCTTTGATCCCATTCACCCCAAGTGCTCTATCCAGCCGCCTCTTGAATACATTCAATGTTTTGGCATCAACTACTTCCTGTGGTAATGAATTCCACAGGTTAACCACTCTTTGGGTGAAGAAATGTCTCCTCACCTCCTTCCTAAATGGTCTACCCCGAATCCTCAGACTGTGACCCCTGGTTCTGAACTCCCCCACCATCGGGAACATCCTCCCTGTCTAGTCCTGTTAGAATTTTATAATTCTCTATGAGGTCCCCCCTCATTCGTCTGAACTCCAGCGAAAACAATCCTAACCTAGTCAATCTCTCCTCAGACATCAGTCCCGCCATCCCCGGAATCAGCCTGGTAAACCTTTGCTGCACTCCCTCGAGAGTAGGAACATCCTTCCTCAGAAAAGGAGACCAAAACTGCACACAATACTCTGCGTGTGGCCTCACCAAGGCCCTGTATAATTGTGGAGATGCTGGCGTTGGAGTGGGGTAAACACAGTAAGAACTCTCAACACCAGGCTAAAGTCCAAAAGGTTTATTTGGTAGCACAAGCCACTAGCTTTCGGAGCGCTGCTCCTTCATCAGGTGAGGGGCCTGACAACACAGACGCCCCTCCTCCCCCACCCTAGTCCACTCAAGGTGCTGATGCTAAGGGCTGTGTGATGTTGGTACCACTGAAACTCAAAAGGAGATGGCTGGGCTTTTGCTTGTTTGAGATTTCCATTACTTTGCACTGCCTGCCTGCCTCCTCACTCAAGCCTGAATGTTAACTAGATCTTGCTGCAAGCTGTCATGGGTGTGTTCATTATTAGAAATGCGAATGTAAGTGGTCGCTGTAAGATGGTCAGCAAACAATCTTATGATGGGGGTGAAGTCATTGATGGAGCAGTTGAATATGATGGAGCCGTGACGCTGTCCTGAGGCACTCCTGCAATGGTGTCCTATATTAATCATGGGCCCCTGCATTCGGGACCACAACATTAAACATCAAGTCAAACTTTTCATTTGTATCAACATGTTATTTAGTCTTCTGCCTCCGGGCAGAGTCTGAGGTTCATATTTAGCACAGCGGTGAAGCTAAGCTAGAACCAGCAACCGGATGACAAGGAACAAAGTCAGCCACAGATGTGGGCACACTGCTAGCTTCCAGAAGGAACTCAACCCATAAAATCATAAAGCTAATTTACCAAAGAAGCAGTTTCCACCCATTTAAGATCATTTACTTGAATACGAACTATTGAGCCAGCCTTAACAAACCACACAATAATCGTGCAACTTTAAATCATCTTGCTATACTTTAAAGAACAAAGAACAGTACAGCACAGGAACAGGCCCTTCGGCCCCTCCAAGCCTGCACCGATCACGATGCCTGGCTAAACTAAAACCGTACGCACTTAGGGAGTCCGTATCCTTCCATTCCCATCCTATTCATGTATTCGTCTAGATGCCCCTTAAATGCCGCTATCGTACCTGCTCCCACCCCCTCCCCGGGCAGCGCGTTCCAGACATTCACCACCCCCTGTGTAAAAAACTTACCTCGCACATCTCCTCTAAACTTTTCCCCACGCACCTTAAACCTATGTCCCCAAGTACTTGACTTTTCTACCCTAGGAAAGAGCATCTGACTATCCACTGTCCATGCCACTCATAATCTTGTAGACTTCTATCAGGTCACCCCTCAACCTCCATTGTTTCAGTGAGAACAAACCGAGTTTCTCCAACCTCTCCCCATAGATAATACCCTCCAGACCAGGCAGCATCCTGGTAAACCTCTTCTGTACCCTCTCCAAAGCATCCACATCCTTCTGGTAGTGTGGCGACCAGAACTGTACACAATATTCCAAATGAGGCCGAACTAAAGTTCTGTACAGCAACATGGCCTGCCAATTTTTACACTCAATGCCCCGGCTGATGAAGGCAAGCATGCTGTATGCCTTTTTTGACTACCTTCTCCACCTGCGTTGCCACTTTCAGTGACCTGTGTACCTGTACACCCAGATCCCTCTGCTGTCAATACTCCTAAGGGTTCTACCATTGACTGTATAATTCCAATATGCATTGGACCTTCCAAAATACATTACCTCACATTTGTACGGATTAAACTCCATCTGCCATTTCTCTGCCCATACCTCCAACCGGTCTATGTCTTGCTGTATCCTCTGACAATCCTCTTCACTATCCGCAACTCCACCAATTTTTGTGTCGTCTGCGAACTTACTAATCAGACCAGCTACGTTTTCCTCCAAATCATTTATATATACAACGAACAACAAAGGTCCCAGAACTGATCCCTGTGGGACACAGCTAGTCACAGCCTTCCATTCAGAAAAGCACCCCTCAACTGTTACCCTCTCTTCTATGGCCAAGCCAGTTCGTTATCCATCTTGCCAGCTCTCCTCTGACCCTGTGTGACTTCACTTTATTTATTAGTGTCACAAGTGGGCTTACATCAACACCGCAATGAAGTTACTGTGAAAATCCGCTAGTCGTCACACTCTGGCGCCTGTTCAAGTACACTGAGGGAGAATTTAGCACGGCCAATGCACCTAACCAGCACGTCTTTCGGATTGTGGGAGGAAACCGGAGCACCCGAAGGAAACCCACACAGACACGGGGAGAACGTGCAGACTCCGCACAGACAGTGACACATTTTGATGGTATCAGGCAGGAACTTTCAAAAGTTAACTGGGGGAGTCTGTGGGAAGGCAAAGGGACGTCTGGTAAGTGGCATGCTTTCAAAAGTGTGTTAACCAGGGTTCAGGGTAAACACGTTCCTCTTAGAGTAAAGGGCAAGACTGGCAGAAGTCGGGAACCCTGGATGACTCGGGATATTGAGGCCCTGGTCAAGAAGAAGAGGCACATGACATGCATAGGCAGCTGGGATCAAGCGGATCCCTTGAAGAGTATAGGGGGTGTAGGAGTAGAGTTAAGAGAGAAATCAGGAGGGCAAAAAGGGGACACGAAATTGTTTTGGCAGATAAGACAAAGGAGAATCCAAAGAGCTTCTACAAATACATAAAGGGCAAAAGAGTAACAAGGGAGAGAGTAGGGCCTCTTAAGGGTCAACAAGGTCATCTATGTGCAGATCCACAAGACATGGGTGAGATCCTGAATGAATATTTCTCATCAGTATTCACTGTTGAGAAAAGCATGGATGTTAGGGAACTTGGGGAAATAAATAGTGAAGTCTTGAGGAGTGTACATATTACAGAGAAGGAGGTGCTGGAAGTCTTAAAGCGCATCAAGGTAGATAAATCCCCGGGACCTGATGATGTGTATCCCAGGACGTTGTGAGAGGCTAGGAAGGAAATTGCGGGTCCCCTAGCCGAGATATTTGAATCATCGATAGTCACGGGTGAGGTGCCTGAAGATTGGAGGGTGGCAAATGTGCCTTTGTTTAAAAAGGGCTGCAGGGAAAAGCCTGGGAACTACAGGCCAGTGAGCCTCACATCTGTGGTGGGTAAGTTGTTGGAAGGTATTTTGAGAGACAGGATCTACAGGCATTTAGAGATGCAAGGACTGATTAGGGACAGTCAGCATGGCTTTGTGAGTGGAAAATTATGTCTCACAAATTTAATTGAGTTTTTTGAAGGGGTAACCAAGAAGGTAGATGAGGGCAGTGCAGTTGATGTTGTCTACATGGACTTTAGCAAGGCCTTTGACAAGGTACCGCATGGTAGGTTGTTGCATAAAGTTAAATCTCACGGGATCCAGGGTGAGGTATCTAATTGGACAGAAAATTGGCTTCTTGACAGAATGTGCAGATGCTGGCATTCCAGAGGGCGGTTGTAGAGGGTTGTTTTTCAAACTGGAGGCCTCAGGGATCAGTGCTGGGCCCACTGTTATTTGTCATTTATATTAATGATTTGGATGAGAATATAGGGGGCATGCTTAGTAAGTTTACAGATGACACCAAGATTGGTGGCATAGTGGAAAGCGAAGAAAGTTATCTCCAATTGCAACAGGATCTTGATCAATTGGACCAGTGGGCTGACGAATGGCAGATGGAGTTTAATTTAGACAAATGCGAGGTGATGCATTTCGGTAGATTGAACCAGGGCAGGACTTATTCAGTTAATGGTAGGGCGTTGGGGAAAGTTACAGAACAAAGAGATCGAGGGGTACATGTTCATAGCTCCTTGAAAGTGGAGTCACAGATGGACAGAGTGGTGAAGAAGGCATTCGGCATGCTTGGTTTCATCGGTCAGAACATTGAATACAGGAGTTGGGACGTCTTGTTGAAGTTGTACAAGACATTGGTAATGCCACACTTGGAATAGTGTGTGCCATTCTGGTCACCCTATTATAGAAAGGATATTATTAAACTAGAAAGAGTGCAGAAAAGATTTACTAGGATGCTACCGGGACTTGATGGATTGAGTTATAAGGAGAGGCTGATAGACTGGGACTTTTTTCTCTGGAGCGTAGGAGGCTGAGGAGTGACCTTATAGAGGTCTATAAAATAATGAGGGGCATAGACAAGGTAGATAGTCAATATCTTTTCCCAAAGGTAGGGGAGTCTAAAACTAGAGGGCATAGGTGAGAGGGGAGAGATACAAAAGTGTCCAGAGGAGCAATTGTTTCACACAGAGGGTGGTGAGTGTCTGGAACAAGCTGCCAGAGGTAGTAGTAGAGGCGGGTACAATTTTATCTTTTAAAAAGCATTTAGATAGTTACATGGGTACGATGGGTATAGAGGGATATGGCCCAAATGCGGGCAATTGGGATTAGCTTAGGGGTTTAAAAAAAAAAGGGCGGCATGGACAAGTTGGGCCAAAGGGCCTGTTTCCATGCTGTAAACCTCTATGACTCTAAGGCTGGAATCCAACTCGGGTCCCTGGTGCTGTGAGGCAGCAGTGCTAACCTCTGTGCCACCGTGCCACCCATAAGTATAACCTTGCAATGATGTAGCTGAGATGCAGCGATACGTTTGAATTACTTCTGCGTATGGAATGTGGACAATGATCTGAATATTTAGCATAATGCCTGCTGTAAACTCAATGTTTATCTTTATTATGGGATATTAGTTGGGTTAATTTAGACCTTTTAGTGGTAGCTGTAACATCTGTGTTCACCGTTCTCATTGAGAACGGCGAAAAGGGAGTTTTGACTGGGGCTGTGCACAGATTCTCTGTTGATTGTCACGGAGTGTAACTATTGAGGTCGACTTTGGCTGCAGGTTCAGCTCAAACACTGATCGCCTTATGATAGTGGGAAAGTCATTGATAAAGTTAGTTTGAGTCTCGGATACTTGCCATAGGAATTTCTGCAGTGACGGGACATTCAAGATGGTTTAGCAGCAAGTTAAACTGTGTACTGCAGGAACAATAGGGCGGAATTCTCCAGCCGCCCTCCTGCAGAGGGATTTCCCGTGGCAAAGACGGCTTGCTGTTGGCAGGATCTTCCGTTACTGCTGAAGATGTTGGTGATTTACACTTTTTGCCAGTGCTGCCATTGGGGAACCTGCTACGGGGGAAGAGAGGAGGACACGGCTTTGATGGGACCAGAAGATCCCGCTGGCGGGAAGGGCTGGAGAATTCCGCCCATAGACAGATATGGCAGAACCTTGCATGCCCAAATCAAAGAAAAATCCTACAGCAAAGGCATGAGCACATAATCTAGGCTGACATGTAACCAGTGCTGAGTGATGTACTGCATGGTAGGAGCTGCCATCTTTCAGATTATTCACATTAAACTGACACCCCATCAGCCCTGTAGATCGGATGATAAAGGTTCCATGGCTGTTCTGTACACTAGGAATGCGTTCCCTGAAGTCATCCATTGTGAGGCTCTTCTTTACTTCTTGTGTCCAGATGTTGGAGAGTGTAGCACAGCACAAGATACTTTCAACAATGCTCATCCCAAACCGCAACTTGGGGTTTCGCTCGATCTGGATTAAATGGTGCATACATCATCACGCATGTGTTGGATGGCCATCACCAATCTGGGCCATATCAGAATTAATCTGCCCAGTGTAGGATTACAAGGCAAGAGTTTGAGCAATCCAATTGCTAGAGGCTTCAGATGAACATATAGAACAAAAATACTCTGAAGCTTAGTTGCACTGAAATGTTGATCAACCACTCACAGGCTAACTTTACCACAGAAAAAAAGGCATTTTTTAAATTACATCTAAAAATGGTGGCTGCCTCATACCATGGCAAACATGCCTGATATCCATGTTTAAACTAGATTGCTTCTGACTTTAAAAAAAAAAGAGAACCATGTCACAACAGAAATTCTATTTTAAACACATTTCTTTCCCTCTGCAACCTTCAGTTTTTAAATGGAGTAACATCCAAATATTATCCCCTGATACAATAATGTCTTTCCTGTAACTTTTCTAACCGTGGTGACCATCACAGCCTGTTTCCAGGGTTTCAGAGCTTAAACCAATGCCTCCTTAATAAAAAGTCGCTGACCATCTTCTAAGTTTTACATTTCAACATGCCTTTTTCAGCATCCTTCACAAGCACAGGGCATGCGAGAACATTGTCCAGTTCATTCAGTATTGTTTGAAATACAGCTACTGTTGTAACAGAGGAAGCATAGCAGTCAATTTTCACATAGCAAGCTCCCAGGGATAGATAACGGCCAGGCAATCTGCTTATCTACTGTTGTTGATAGAGGGTATTAGGGAGAATTTAAAGATCATGTGCCCAAGTCTTGTCAGAGGTGAAAAGGTTACCCATTGAACTAAGGTTGATACCATGTGGAGAACTGATGAACTGGAACAGTGATGTTGACACAATTCGAGGCCTCGTTATAATGTCTCACAACACCAGGTTAAAGTCCAACAGATTTATTTGGTATCACGAGCTTTCGGAGCGTTGCTCCTTCTTTTATCAGGTCCCTTCGTCACTCACCTGATGAAGGAGCAGCGCTCCGAAAGCTTATGATTCCAAATAAACCTGTTGGACTTTAACCTGGTGTTGTGAGACTTCTTACTGTGTCCACCCCAGTCCAACGCCGGCATCTCCACATCGTTGTTATAATGTGGCACTAATTTTCATACATGGAGTGGTACTTAGGCACAACGACATAGTAATGGATGATGTTCGGACACGGTATCATCTACCATTATCATTCAGCACAGTGGACCCAAGAACAAAGAAAAACAGAATTTCTAATATAGGAGGAGGCCGTTTGGCCCATTGTGCCTGTGCTAGCTGTCAGAAAGAGATACCTAACTGGTCCCAGTACCCTGCCATTTCCTCAAAACCTTTTGGTGTTCGCTTTTTCAAATATTTACTCACTTTCCTTTTAATGTGGATTTGGTATTCACCACAGTTTCTGGTATTGCCACATTGCACAATCCTGCGTGTAAAAGGTAAAGTTCGCCTCCCTTCACCCCTGGTTCTTCTGGTGATTATTTTCTATCTACTGACCAAAACATTTTTCCCTATTCACGTCATCCAGACATCTCAACTTTGAACACTTCTATTAGATCTCCTCCCAATCTTCCTTGTTCTAATGAAAAGCTCAGTATCTTTAGTCTCACCTCTGAACTAAAATCTTCCAACCTGCAGATTAACTGGCCTTTTATCCTTGATTTGATTTGATTTATTATTGTCACATGTATTAACGTACAGTGAAAAGTATTGTTTCTTGCGCGCTTTCTAGACAAAGCAGACTGTTCATAGAGAAGGAAAGGAGAGAGTGCAGAATGTAGTGTTACAGTCATAGCTAGGGTGTAGAGAAAGATCAACTTAATGCTTCAGGACTCTATGGTTAACATGCAGGTTCAGTTGGCAGTTAGGAAGGCAAATTCAATGTTAGCATTCATTTCTAGAGGGCTAGAATACAAGAGCAGGGATGTACTGCTGAGGCTGTAGAAGGTTCTGCTCAGACCCCATTTGGAATATTGTGAGCAGTTTTGGGCCCCGTACCTAAGGAAGGATGTGCTGGCCTTGGAGGGGGTCCAGAGGAGGTTCACAAGAATGATCCAGGAATGAAGGGTTGTCATATGAGGAGCGGTTGAGGAGTCTGGGTCTGTACTGGATGGAATTTAGAAGGATGAGGGGGGGATCTAATTGAAATTTACAGAATACTGAGAGGCCTAGACAGAGTAGATGTGGAGAGGCTGTTTTCACTAGTGGGAGAGACTAGAACTCGAGGGCATAACCTCAGAGTGAAGGGATGCTCCTTTAAAACTGAGATGAGAAGGAATCTTTTCAACTCATTGCCACAGAAGGCTGTGGAGGCCAGGTCATTGAGTGTCTTAAGACACAGATAGATACGTTCTTGATTAATAAGGGGATCCAGGGTTATGGGGAGAAGGCAGGAGAGTGGGGATGAGAATCATATCAACCATGATTGAATGGTGGAGCAGACTTGATGGGCCTAATGGCCTAACCCTGCTCCTATATCTAATGGCCTCAGCCCCACAATTGACTTTTTATGATATGAGGCTGCATTAGTTAGCTGCTGCTGTGTTTAGGAAGACCACTTGGGTATCTCTTGCTTCTTCAACTTTGATAGCGGTTTAACACGTTCAGCCAATCATGCTAGTGTAAGACAGGAGTCATTTATTGGCCAGACTGAGTAAGGATGGCAGATTTCCTTCCCTAAAAGATATTGGTGAATTAGATGCATTTTTACAACAATCAACCACCTTCATGTCCACATTCACTGACACCAGTTATGTTTTATTTCCAGATTATTCAGTTACTTTCCGAGTCATTACTTTCCTGAGATAACCATCACACTTTTAGGTGTGCATCGTGAAGATAGTGAATGTGACCAGAAAACTGCACCAGGCAAAAGGAGGAAAATTAAACAGCAGAAATTAAACAAAATAATCCTTGCCGCTTTCCTTTAAGTAAATCAACAAAGCCCACTTCTTGACGTCTTCATCATTATGATTTTTCTGGGTGAACTAGTTATGAGGAGAGATTGGGTAAACTGGGGTTGTTCTCCCTGGAAAGACGGAGGATGAGGGGAGACTTGATAGAGGTGTATAAAATTATGAAAGGCATAGATAGGGTGAACGGTGGGAAGCTTTTCCCCAGGTCGGTGGTGACGTTCACGAGGGGTCATAGGTTCAAGGTGAAGGGGGGGGAGATTTAACACAGATATCAGAAGGACATATTTTACACAGAGGGTGGTGGGGGCCTGGAATGTGCTGCCAGGCAAGGTGGTGGAGGCGGACACACTGGGAACATTTAAGACTTATCTAGATAGCCATATGAACGGAGTGGGAATGGAGGGATACAAAAGAATGGTCTAGTTTGGACCAGGGAGCGGCGCGGGCTTGGAGGGCCGAAGGGCCTGTTCCTGTGTTGTATTGTTCTTTGTTCAGATAGAACTGACAACTTTGGGGTGCTGGGGATGGATTAACAATGTCCAAAACTCATTTCACTTCAGGCTCCAGCCAGTGGAAATGGAAAAGACTTTTATCTTCTCTGTCCAAACTGATTTCTGAAGTGAAGTCTTCTCAGGACTTCAACCAGTGGATAAATTAAAAATTAAACAAAATATTTGACTGGAAAAACATGCTGGCAAGCGTCAAGCTGGTAATGAAACACACACAGACTGATCAATAATATTTCTCAGCATCAATGAAAACTGGTCAGAAATACAGTTGTGATTACGGGTCCTCACACTAATTTCACAGATTCACAGCAAGCTCTGCTGGAGCCCAGATAACAAAGTGGATCAGGTTCTTCACCACCTGCCATGCTGCAGTTGCCTCATAGTCTGGCCCCTGCGGAACTGCACAGCCCAAAGATGAACCATTAAACTACTACAAATTACACAGGCATTCCCGAGGAGAATAAAGAAGCACTGAGAAGTCATACCTATCACAAAATATTGAATGGTCCGGGAGAGTGGGGGGAGGGGAGGTGGCAATTACTTTGGAAAAGAAAAGGCTGAGAGGCAACGTGAAAGATAATGAAGGTGTTCGATAGGGTCGACGTAGAGAAGATGCTTCCACTTGTGGGAGAGTTCAAAACTAGGGGTGTTAAATGTCAGATGGTCACTCATTAAACCAGTGAAGCATGCAGGAGAAACATCTTTATGCAGAGGTGGAACACACTACTACAGGGAGTAGCTGAGGCACAGAAACACATGAGAAGGAAAGAACATGCTGTGCTAATGGGGTTAGACCAAGAGAGGTGGGAGGAGGTTTGTGGGGAGCATAATCACCCACACAGCACCACATTGAGCCAAACAGCCTGGTTCCAGTTCTATGTTTCCTATTTGTATTAATACTGGATTATGCGATAAATGGCATATCAATTACTGTGAAAAAAATGTATTTCTGGAGTTTGTGTTATTCGGTGAAGCAGGCTTGTTGGGGTGTGTGTGTGTGTGTGTATGTGTTTGACACTAATTTAGTTAAACTGAAGGCAGTTGGGCTGCCAGGTTTAGAACATCAAAGGGTCTAGGTGTGAAAGGCAGGTATTTGAAGTGAATAGGGCCCTGTTGGATATTCTATAGGTAAATAAGACTAGGTAGAAATTTGCATCAGGAGATAAAGAAGACTTGTAGGGCTCCACTGTTAAATTTCTGAGGGAAATAAATAGTGGTTTACAACTGGGTAAAGGTCATTATTACAGAGTATTATAGTACATGTCTTCCTATTTGAATGTAGGTCTTTAGCGGGTATGAGCATGCATGAGTGACGTTATGGTAGTGCAGGCTTTCGCGGGTCTAGTCTTACTATGTGGGACCTGTGAAACTAGCTGTCTCCAGTTCTGAGTCCATGCTGCATTTTATTTCAATACTTTTATAACTAAAGAAGATTGAATCTCACAACGCTTTCAACTACCTTTTTATGGCCAAGTTACCACAGTCATAAAAAAATAAGACAAAGTTATTCAATTTGATTTTACCTGAAAGTGGTGGCCATAAGGAGAACAGGAAAGATTTTTACGTCATGGGAAAGGTAAATTTCAAAGCGGGAGAAGGACAATGGGAATAGATGAAAGAGAATAAAATATTTAAAGAGAGGTTGAGAGCTGTGTTGGAGAATGGCCACATAAGACCTCCTGGCGTGTGCCCTGTGCTGGGAGCGAACTGTGAAAAGAAGCAGAGTGAAGCAGTTTCAGCCGACATAGAAAATGTCTGACTGTTTTTTCAGAAAGCAGGATTCATTTAAAAGTTTTTGGAACTTTTCAGAGCAGAGTGGGAGGGAGAGAGAGAATTCCTGAGACATCTCTTCCCTACAGCGACAGTGGTATGTGCCTTGTGGTAATATTACTGGATCTTTCAATAGATTAAATATCTATAAGTCTATTACCTAAAGGGGTGTTTATTTGTGAGTCGAACATACGAACAGGTAAGAATCTTTTGGGGAATGTTCTAGAAGACTAATTTTAACTGTAAATGTAATCTTGTGTGCTTAAGTTTTCTTTTCTTACAAAACGTTTTAATTGGAGATTTCAAATTTCTAAGAGTGTCACTGGAATTTGTGGCTCCTGACTTTAGTAGACATATCTTCTTGTAGTAAAACACAAATAGAAAACAGTTGTGATAGCTGGTCAAGTTTCCCTTTGGGATTTGGTTTGCATGGCCCTTGCCACTGGATCATAACAGTACGTATTAGATTTCTAGGCTGAAACAATCAAAGACATTTATTTGTAGCTAAATAGAAGCAGGAAGCACAAAGGCTTGGTGAATTTTAACAGTACAAATATAAACATATTGGGCAAGATTTATGTTTTGGTTGGGGCCCTGGTATTGGGATCATTTCCAGGTCCCAATGTCTCCGGGCATGGGCTAGTATGATTTTTGTTGGTTAGTGGCCAGAGAGCTTGCTCACTGTCCAGTTAAAGATGGTAAATGTGGGCTCCCATCTTTAGATGGCCAATAGAAGACCATCCAGCAGTGAGAAAGCTGCAGCCTGCCATTGCAGTTAAGGGTGCAAGAGGGAGCCTTAAGACTTTTAAAATCTTTGCGAAGAAGAATGGTCACAGTTGTGGGCATAGGCTGCCTTGCGAAAGGGCTTCCGGCGATGGCAGCGGGAATGATGGGGTGGGCAGGGGGTAGGGGAACCTAGAGCAATACCTCCAGGTCTACTGCAGGGAGGGAACCTCCTTTCATTGGCTGAGTATCGGCCCCCACAACAGGAGAATTTCAGTCAGCTTGGGAGAGGAACCTAATGCCTCTGCTGGCTTCCTGTTGCTTGCGGGTGGGTACACATTTCCTCTTTAAACCGGCCTCCTTAAAAATGGCCTGTTGAGAAATTCTGGGCCCATCCACCTCCATTCCTGCCACTGGCAATCATCCAGAATTCAACCCAGACAGTCAATTACCCTTACTAAGCATTTCTAGTGAAGACATCTAATTGTCCTGTCTGTTCCAAAACACAAAAGTTCCGAATCCTGGAAAAGCAACTTCAGTGTCTTTCTCTTCTCGTACCACCATGGGTACCAGTGAATCATAATGTAAACCATTAATCTCGCTCATTGGGAGAAGAAAATGAGCCTCCCAGCTGTTCAAACAACAGAAATTGTCAGCATTTTGTTTCAATGTCCCACTGTTAAGCACTCAATGCTTTTCAAGACAAGGTTCCCAATGACAATACGATTCTTAACCACAAAGCCACAATCAACAATTCCAACATTTCACTAAGCAAAAGGGAGCTTGATTGGATTCACACAGAACAACCAACAGGGAAACATTGGAGCCTGCTGGAATCACTCGATAAATAGGGTTTGAAGCAATTACAATAGATAAGCCATTAACTCATTCAAGAATTACATTAAGGCACCCGTAAGCAATTTAAATCCACAAGCCACTCCATTTATTATTTAGGATCCTTTAAACTACAGTTATTATATTTAAAGATGCTATCTATATATTTACAACAGGTAAACCGACTCCAAATACAAATTGTTTTGTCTATTTTTCTCCCCCCTTTTCTTGTTGCTGATAAAGCGGTCTTTACATTGCCAGGATCCCACTAATACACTTCACAGAAGTGACACCTCACTCAGGGTAGTTTCATAGGTGTGGGAACACAGGAAGAGGAGGGAGCCATTTAGCTCCTCCAGTCTCTCCTGCCATTCGCTGCGGTCGCGAGCTGGTCTGCGATCTAATTCCACATATCTGCCTTTGCCTCATACGTTTAGTTAACAAAAATCTATCACAGTTTTACAACTTACAATTCATCCAGCATCAAATGTCACCTGCAGAATGTTTGTAACTTCTCTCACCCTGTGTGTGAAGAATAATATCCTAATTTCACTCTTGAAAGAGCTGGCTCCATTTTAATTTCTCTCTATCTACCTCATCTGTTCCCTTTAATATCGTGACAGCTTCGACCAAATCACCTTTTAACCTTCTAAATTCCAGGCAATACAATCCGAGTTTGTTTAATCTTCCCTCATATTTTGACCCTTGGCGTCCAAGCATTATTCTAGTAAATTTACACTGCACTCTCTCCAAGGCCAATATAATCTTCCTAACCTTTGGTTCTCAGAACTGCTCACAGTACTCCAGGTGTGGCATGCAGGTACAGCAACCAGGAAAGTTGATAGAAAACTAATATAATGTTATAAGTTATTACAAGGAGAATTGATTACAAAGGTAGAGGGGTTATACTCCAGTTACACCGGGCATTGTTGACACCACACCTGGACTACTGTGTACAGAAATAGTCCCCTTATTTAAGGAAGGAGGTAAATGTATTGGAAGCAGTTCAGAGAATCAGAGAAGGTTTACTAGACTATTACCTGGAATGGGAGAGTTGTCTTATGACAAGAGGTTGGACAGGCTAGGGCTGTATTCACTGGAGTTCAGAACATTAGAGGTGATTTGATTGAAACATACAAGATCCTGAGGGGTCTTGACAGGGTAGGTGTGGAGAAGATGTTTATTCTTGTAGAAATCTAAAACTAGGGGTCCCCTGTTTAAGAGATGAGGAGAATTCTTTTCTCTCAAGAGTGCCCTGAGCCTTTGGAACTCTCTTCCTGAAAAGGTAATGAAAGCAGAGTCTTTGTATAGTTTTAAGGCAGAGCTAGATAGATTCTTGATAAGCAAGGGGGTGAAAGGTTATCAGAGGTAGGTGGGAATGTGGAGTTGAGTGTGAACATATATGTTTTATATATATAAAATCAGGTCTTCATGTAACCCACTTTTGTATTCTAGTGCAGTAGAAGACACCTGCCCAATTGGCTCTTTATTCATACCCAAATCTAATCAACAAGGTGCCTGCTCTGTGTGCTTGTGTTATGAAGAATAAAGTACAGGTGAGCTTGCTTGGGTCCTCATTTGATGTTTGCACAAATATATTTTACCTTCTAATAATCAATGCTGCAAGCAGCAGTGAGCTGATTTTCCTTTCCATTTACAGGCTTCAGCGTTTAATTGTAACACTTGTAGGTCTTGTTAGCTTAACCGCATTCAGCCTTTACCAATCAAACCATTTTTTAAGTGGTGAGGCTGTCTGCCTGGCCAATCACTTACTGCCCAAAAGGTAGTGGCGATGGGTCCTCCCCTTGATCCAGTGCAGTCCGTGTGCTGAAGGTACTCTCAGAATGGTGCTTATAGACAAGAGTCCAGAAACAGGCCATTCAACCTCACCAGTCTATCCAGTTGTTTATGCTCTACTCAAGCCTTCTCCCAACTGTTCTCATCTAAAATAACCATTGTAAACACCGACTCTCTGCACCCTCATTTGTTTGTCTAGCTTCCCCTTAAGTGCGTCCATGTGATTTGCTTTAACCCCACCCTGGGGCAGCGAGTTGCACATTCTCACCTGTTTTTCTTAATTCTTTCACAGGATGTGGGTGTTGCTGGCTGGGCCAGCATTTGTTGCCCATTCCTAATTACACTTGAACGGAGTGGCTTGTTAGGCCATTTCAGAGGGTGGTTAGGAGTCAACCACATTGCTGTGGATCTGGGGTCACATGTAGGCCAGACCGGGTAAGGACTTAAGTAAACCAGATAGTTTTTTTACAGCACTCGATGATAAATTGGAGATGATAGATGGTCACCATCAATGAGACTAGATTTAGTTATTTTTTAATTAATTGAATTTAAATTCCACCAGCTGCTGTAATGGGATTTGAACCCAACTCCCCACAGTATTAGTCTGGGCCTCTGGATTACTAGACCGGTCGCATTACTCCTACGCCATCCTCTCCCCAACAGAAGTTCCTTCTGAATTCCCAATTGCATTTCTTGCTGGCTATCTTATATTGATGATCTCTCGTTATCCTCTTCCCCAGAAGAGGGAACATTCTCTCTCTCTCTCTCTCCATTCTATCTCTCTATTCTACCAAAACCTTTCAGAATTTTAAACACCTCTGTTAGGTTACCCCTCAGCACTCTTTTTTTCAAGAGACCCAGTGTGTCACTCCCTTTCCTGATGTGTACACCCATGCACCTTAATAAATGACTGCAGCTCCTCCAGTTCCTCAATATCCTTTTTATTAAACGGTGACCTGAAATGCATGCATTACCCTGTGTGTTCTACCCAAAGTTTGATTCAGGTTCAGCATGACTTCCCTACTTTTCAATTCTCTCCCTCTAGAAATCAAACCCAGTACCAAGCTTGCTACCTTTGTGGGCTTGCTAACCTGTGGCTTTTAGTGATTGGTCTATTTGTACTCAAAGATCCCTTTGTTCCTCTACCCCACCTAGACTTGCACCTTCCAAATAATGTGATCTCCCTAGTCTTCCTACCAAAATGTACTCCCTCACAGTTATCTGTGTTCTACTTCACCTGCCAAACTTTTGCTGATTATGAAAGTTTATTAATGTCCTCCTTTAATTTGTTGCAATTCTCCTCAGTATTCCCCAATTTGGTGTCAACTGCAAACTTTGAAATTGTGTTTTTGATTTCAAAGTCCAAAGAGTTTTTGTAAATTGTGACCAGCAGTGGTCCTAACACTGATCCTTGTGGAACACCCCCATGGAACAACTTCTGCCACTCTGAATAACCTGATAGCAGTCCATTCTGCCACTTGCCCCCTGACTCCACACACTTTGACCTTATTCATTACTCTATTATGAGACACCTAACAGCCTTTTGAAAATCCAAATTAATTAAATCTACTGCATTGCCATTTGTCTACTTTGTCTCAACGATTTAATAAGACTAGTAAAGCAGAATTTTCCCTTTTGAAATCTATGCTGAAGATACACGATTATATTTCTAAATTTTCTTCCATTCTCTCCTGATTCCATTATTTTTCCTACCACTGATGATAAGCTGACTGGTCAATAATTCCCCGCTTTGTCCTTCTTCTGAAACATAGGAATTACATTGTTATCTGTCAGACCTCAGGCACTACACCATTTTCTAACCAATTATTACATATGAGCAGTAACACTTCTCCCCCAGGTTTTTTTTCAAGAGATTCTTCTCAATGAATGGATGTAAACCATTCAGATCAGGCACTTCATCCTCTTTGGGTTTGTTAAGTTTATCGAATGAGTCTCTTCTTTATTTTAATGCACCTATTCATTAATCATATCATTCAATGTCATGTCCCATCTCCTTGGTAAATACAGACGCAAAATAATTATTTAATATTTCTGCCCAAGCTCTATTGTTACCTACAATATTATCCTGCCCATCCCTAATGGTTCTGTCCCCATCACAGTCTTCCTTTTTTACTGATATAGAACATAGAACATTACAGCGCAGTACAGGCCCTTCGGCCCTCGATGTTGCGCCGACCAGTGGAACCAATCTAAAGCCCCTCTAATCTACACTATTCCAATATCATCCATATGTTTATCCAATAACCATTTGAATGCTCTTAATGTTGACGAGTCCACTACTGCTGCAGGCAGGGCATTCCACGCCCTTACTACTCTCTGAGTAAAGAACCTACCTCTAACATCTGTCCTATATCTCTCACCCCTCAATATTTTACTGTTTTGTTTTACGGTTTTGCTCATTTAATTTCATAGTTCCTCTTTGCCTTCCTAATTGTTTGTGACTTCTCTTCCAGCCTCTTGGCATTCTGGCTTTCCCTGCACTCCTCTGCTGTCTATGAATTTAGTGTATGCCTCTTCCCTAACCCTCAATTGTTCCCACATCTTATTTTTTGGCTTGGTAATAGAGGGCACAGGGTTTGGCAGGTGCTGTTTCAGTAATCTTGGAGAGTTGCTTCAGGGCATCCTTTCAATAAATATTGTGGCCACAATGTACTGGGGATGGGGGGCCAGTGGCAGATATGGCGATCAGAGAACCAAATGGATGGGCCATATATGGATTCATGGATTGGCCATGCTAAACTGCCCCTTAGTGTTAGGGGGACTAGCTAGTGTAAATGCACGGGGTTATGGGGATAGGGGCTGGGTGGGATTGTGATCAACGCAGACTCGAAGGGCCGAATGGCCTCCTTCTGCACTGTAAAATTCTATGATATACCCTGGATGGTGTCGAGCTTCAGTTTGCTTGTGGCTATACTTATCCAGGCAAGTGGTTAATTTCCACCACACTCCTGACCTAGACCTTGTAAGCTTTAAGGTGGAGGGAGGTGAACTACTTGTCCAGCCTCTGGTCTGGTCTAGTAAAGCTCCTGGATACCGATGCTTCCCGGGAGGTTGTTTGGGTATTTTCTTGTTGGAGATAGTCATTGTCTGGCATATTGTGGCATGAAGGATCAGAGTCACTCATCAGTTCAAGACTGGACGCTGTCCAGGTTGACGTGGCCTGTCCCATTATTGCAGCAGTTCTGAGAACAATGTCGATTCAGCAACAGACAGTCCCAATCGCGACAGATGGAAGGTCATTTATGCAGCTGAAGATTTGAGGCTGGGAGGATTGATCTCTGCAAACCACCACGATTCATCCTGTGTGTTAGCTGTGACTCCTGCTACTGCAGGCTTTTCCTACCGATCTCAGTGTTGTTAGAGCTACTGTGATGCCACTCAAGATCCTAACCAGTGCCATCACAGGGGCAACAAGGGTTGGACGTGAGCCGAAAGAAAAGTGGCAGAGCACGAAGAATAGGGGACATGTCCTCTCTCTGTCTGACTCCAAAAACCAGATAGATGCTCTGGCCATTTCATTCATTTGCGAGACCTTGTGTGGGCAAACGTGGGAACACGTTCACCAACATTCCACCAGTGACTGCTAATAAAAGCAATAAAATCCATTGAAAATGCATTGTGACCTCCTGAGAATATGAAAGGCAATTGTATTGTTTTAAGGTCCTTTAGAAAGTAACTAGTTAGTCTCCTGTGAAGCTGTTTGTCTCTTCACTCTTAAATCTGGCCGAGACTGATTATGCAAAGTTGCGTCTAATTCAATTTCTACTTCTGCTTTGATAAGGCAATTACACACTAGAGGTGCAGAGCACACTCTCATGCTCAATAAAACATCTCTGTTGAAAGGGACACTTGCTCTTCATTAAGGCAGACTTTAACGGATGCAGATTAAAGGCTGGGAAGAAAAGGGTTTACAATCATTTTCTCTTGTTTGATGTGAGACAAATTAGCAGTCAAAAGGTGGAATGAAGGATGGCAGGATTAACATCTGCTGCAGGAGATGGTAACCTTACATTGATTTCAATTGCCAGCTCGAATCCTCTGGAGCTGCAGGCTCACATTTGTTTCCAATTTGCAGCCAGTTCACATTCAGTGCCTTTGTTTAAACATTAAAAAAAAATCTCCCCCATAAACGTAAGGAATAGGAGCAGATATCTGCCCCTCCGAGCATGCACCACAACTGCGTTTGCACCAACATGTCCTGGGGTACAATCCCCTGCTGCACTGAACCAGCAGCTTATCAGCTTCTGTGCTCCAACTAGCCTGAAGTCTGGTGCAGAAAGTGACCCCTCCCACCCACTGGAAATTTTAACTGGACCCACTGAGGGGGAAACGAATTTCAACGGAGCAAAATCTAGTGATATAGGAACAAGAACAAGGCCATTCACCGCCCACTCCCCTTCGAGTCTGTTTCACCATTAACGGCTGACCTGAATATTAACTGCATCGACCTACCTGGATTCCATATCCTTTAGTACACTTCCTGAACAAAAATATCAATCTCAATTCTCAACAGATTCCTCGCTTCAATAGTAGAGCGTGAGGAAGAGTTTCCTTTGTGTCAAGTATCAGTTTTGGACATTGCACCCGAGCAACTGGGCTTTAATTTTAAGATAAAACTCCCCTTTGTTTTGGTCTCCTCCAGCAGGAACAATAGTTTGTCTCTATCTACCCTAGCAAATCATTCTTAATCATCTTAAACACCTCAATTAAATCTGTATCTTGCCACAGATGCTGCCATTCCCTGCTGAGCTTTTCCAGCATTTTCTGTTTCTAATTTCAGATTTCCAGCATCCACAATACTCTGCTTTTCGATTAAATCACCCCTTAACCTCGACACTCAGGAGGATACAAACCCGGTCTGTATAACCTGTCCTCATAATTTTACCCTTAAAGGGCTGTAGAATGAGCATCTGACTGAGTGGGTTAGATTAGAACCAGGGCTAAGGTGTGGCTGGGCATTAGTCAGGATAGAAGCAGATTTGTCCTCTACAGTCACATTGTCTCCTTTTAAGTATGCAGAAAGGCAGCTTCACTCAGATCCTGGTGTGTGTCCAGTGCTCCTGGAACAATCCCCACCGGAACTCATTCAGGTGAAGATGATACATATAAAATATTGTAACTCCAGCGTGCTGCATCATGAAGTTCTGACCATTGTATTTATCACTTACCTCAAGCAAGCCCCTTTGCTGCAAATTCTCATTTCACCTGAACTACCAGTCAGAGAGTAACTAGGCGAGCCAAAGCTCTTTCTCATCTTCGTTGTCTAACTGCCTTGCCGAGCAATGTAGTTCTTCCAAACTTTCTCAAAGGGCTTGAATTAACATAATAAAAGCACTACAGCACTGAAGTACTCCACTTTTGTATCGACATTAATATAACCTCAACAGTGCCGAGCCAATGCCCCTGTGTTACAGCTTCTACTCATGTTAAACTAGTTGTCTGTTAGCTCAATATGATCGAATGTATGTTATGTTTGTCACTCACCCCCAGCCAGAACCCTTGTGTTATGATCTCCAGTGAAGGTCACTCAGCTCTCACACCCAGCTGGGTTTGAATGAGTGGATCCTTTTGTCCGGTTGTCATCGAACCAATCACTTCTGTATCCTGGTTATCAAAACTTGCTCAGCGATCAATACGTTTCGACACAAGTGTTCTTCCCCTCCCCTCCCCTCATGACATCATTCCTCCCAAAACATTGGGAGCTTTGTCCTTTGGGCTTGTGAAGGCCAGTACAAGTGATCAAGCACAAGTAGATAGATTCATATTAACACATCAGCATAATCTATACTGGGAAATAGAAGAGAAACTCCGTTACCTTCTTTGCTCCGGTCAGAGCCGATTTCTGCAGTTTACGGTAGCAGTACTTAGCATACGTGCTAATAGCAACACCTATCAAAGAGGAACAGAGAACCGTTAGACATGGGATGTAAATCATGTTTAACTGGGAAACAATAAGGTGCATCTGGGTGTGTGTGTATTTGTGTATATTTTCTATTTTTGTAAAAACATCAACAGCAACTGCTCCTGAATTTAGCTTGAAAAACAATTCTCAATGTAGAACGGAATAGAATCCCTGCAGTGCAGAAGGTGGCCATTTATCCCTTCGAGCCTGCACCGACAACAATCCCACCCAAGCCCTCTCCCCATAACCCCACCTGTTAACCTTGCTAGTCTCCCTGATTCTAAGAGACAATTTAGCACGGCCATTCCACCTAACCTGCACTTCTTTGGAGTGTGGGAGGAAACCGGAGCACCTGGAGGAAACCCACGCAGACACGGGGAGAATGTGTAAACTGCACACAGACAGTCACCCGAGGCCAGAATTGGACCCGGGTCCCTGGCGCTGTGAGGCAGCAATGCTAACCACTGTGCCACCTTGTTGCTCTATGGGCAATATGGCACTGTTGATCTAATTAAAAGAATTACTCAACTCATTTTGAGTATGACTTACATGGAAGAACAAAGAACAAAGAAAATTACAGCACAGGAACAGGCCCTTCGGCCCTCCAAGCCTGCAACGACCATGCTGCCCGACTGAACTAAAACCCCCTACCCTTCCGGGGACCATATCCCTCTATTCCCATCCTTAAAAGTCACTACCGTATCCGCTTCCACTACCTCCCCCGGCAATGAGTTCCAGGCACCCACCACTCTCTGTGTAAAACATCTGCCTCGTACATCTCCTTTAAAGCTTGTCCCTCGCACCTTAAACCTGTGCCCCCTAGTAATTGACTCTTCCACCCTGGGAAAAAACTTCTGACTATCCACTCTGTCAGAAGTCTCACAACACTAGGTTAAAGTCCAACAGGTTTATTTGGTAGCACAAGCCACTAGCTTTCGGAGTGCTGCCCCTTCATCAGGTGAGTGGGAGTGGGAGTTCACCTGATGAAGGGGCAGTGCTCCGAAAGCTTGTGGCTTGTGCTACCAAATAAACCTGTTGGACTTTAACCTGGTATTGTGAGACTTCTTACTGTGTTTACCCCAGTCCAACGCCGGCATCTCCACATCATGGTATCCACTCTTTCCATGCCTCTCCTAATCTTGTAGACTTCTATCAGGTCTTCCCTCAACCTCCGTTGCTCCAGTGAGAACAAACCAAGTTTCTCCAACCTCTCCTCATAGCTAATGCCTTCCATACCAGGTAACATCCTGGTAAATCCTTTCTGTACCTTCTCCAAAGCCTTCACATCCTTCTGGTAGTGTGGCGACCAGAATTGAACACTATATTCCAAGTGCCGCCTAACTAAGGTACTATAAAGCTGCCAATTTTTAAACTCAATACCCTGGCCAATGAAGGCAAGCATGCCGTATGCCTTCTTGACTACCTTCTCCACCTGCATTGCCACTTTCAGTGACCTCTGTACCTGTACACCCAGATCCCTTTGCCTATCAATACTCTTAAGGGTTCTGCCATTTACTGCATATTGCCTATCTGTATTAAACCTTCATTAGAAGGTCTGACTATCTGTACATTGGTGAGGCATTAGGTGCTCTAGGGGGTTGCAGTCTCTCCTGATTGGCCTGGTAAGGACTCAAAGAACAAAGAACAAACAAAGAACAGTACAGCACAGGAAACAGGCCCTTCGGCCCTCCAAGCCTGTGCCGCTCCTTGGTCCAACTAGACCAATCGTTTGTATCCCTCCATTCCCAGGCTGCTCATGTGACTATCCAGGTAAGTCTTAAACGATGTCAGCGTGCCTGCCTCCACCACCCTACTTGGCAGCGCATTCCAGGCCCCCACCACCCTCTGTGTAAAAAACGTCCCTCTGATGTCTGAGTTATACTTCGCCCCTCTCAGCTTGAGCCCGTGACCCCTCGTGATCGTCACCTCCGACCTGGGAAAAAGCTTCCCACTGTTCACCCTATCTATACCCTTCATAATCTTGTATACCTCTATTAGATCTCCCCTCATTCTCCGTCTTTCCAAGGAGAACAACCCCAGTCTACCCAATCTCTCCTCATAGCTAAGACCCTCCATACCAGGCAACATCCTGGTAAACCTTCTCTGCACTCTCTCCAATGCCTCCACGTCCTTCTGGTAGTGCGGCGACCAGAACTGGACGCAGTACTCCAAATGTGGCCTAACCAGCGTTCTATACAGCTGCATCATCAGACTCCAGTTTTTATACTCTATACCCCGTCCTATAAAGGCAAGCATACCATATGCCTTCTTCACCACCTTCTCCACCTGTGTTGCCACCTTCAAGGATTTGTGGACTTGCACACCTAGGTCCCTCTGTGTTTCTATACTCCTGATGACTCTGCCATTTATTGTATAACTCCTCCCTACATTATTTCTTCCAAAATGCATCACTTCGCATTTATCCGGATTAAACTCCATCTGCCACCTCTCCGCCCAATTTTCCAGCCTATCTATATCCTGCTGTATTGCCCGACAATGCTCTTCGCTATCCGCAATTCCAGCCATCTTCGTGTCATCCGCAAACTTGCTGATTACACCAGTTACACCTTCTTCCAAATCATTTATATATATCACAAATAGCAGAGGTCCCAGTACAGAGCCCTGTGGAACACCACTGGTCACAGACGTCCAGCCGGAAAAAGACCCATTGACCACTACCCTCTGTCTCCTATGGCCAAGCCAGTTCTCCACCCATCGAGCCACTTCTCCTTGTATCCCATGAGCCTTAACCTTCTTAACCAACCTGCCATGTGGGACTTTGTCAAATGCCTTACTGAAATCCATATAGATGACATCCACGGCCCTTCCTTCATCGACCGTTTTTGTCACTTCCTCAAAAAACTCCACCAAATTTGTAAGGCACGACCTCCCTCTTACAAAACCATGCTGTCTGTCACTAATGAGATTGTTTCGTTCTAAATGCACATACATCCTGTCTCTAAGAATCCTCTCCAACAACTTCCCTACCACGGACGTCAAGCTCACCGGCCTATAATTTCCTGGGTTATCCCTGCTACCCTTCTTAAACAACGGGACCACATTCGCTATCCTCCAATCCTCAGGGACCTCACCCGTGTCCAAAGAAGCGACAAAGATTTCCGTCAGAGGCCCAGCAATTTCACCTCTCGTCTCCCTGAGCAGTCGAGGATAGATGCCATCAGGCCCTGGGGCTTTGTCAGTTTTAATGTTCCCTAAAAAACCTAACACTTCCTCTCTTGTAATGGAGATTTTCTCTAACGGGTCAACACCTCCCTCCGAGACACTCCCGGTTAACACGCCCCTCTCCTTCGTGAATACCGATGCAAAGTATTCATTTAGGATCTCCCCTATTCCCTTGGGTTCTAAGCATAATTCCCCTCCTTTGTCCCTGAGAGGTCCGATTTTCTCCCTGACAACTCTTTTGTTCCTAACGTATGAATAGAATGCCTTAGGATTCTCCTTAATCCTGCCTGCCAAGAACATCTCGTGACCTCTTTTTGCCCTTCTAACTCCCCGTTTGAGATCTTTCCTACTCTCTCTGTATTCCTCCAGAGCTCCATCTGTTTTCAGTTGCCTGGACTTAACGTACGCCTCCCTTTTCATTTTAATCAGATCCTCAATTTCCCTGGTTATCCACGGCTCTCGAATCCTACCTTTCCTATCTTTCCTTTTTACAGGCACATGCCTATCCTGCAGCCTTATCAATAGTTCCTTAAAAGACTCCCACATGCCAGACGCGGACTTACCCTCGAACATCCTCTCCCAATCAACATCCACCAATTCCTGCCTAATCCGGCTATAGTCAGCCTTCCCCCAATTTAGCACCCTGCCCGTAGGACAGCACTCATCCTTGTCCATTACTATCCTAAAGTTAACAGAGTTGTGGTCACTATTTGCCTCATGTTCCCCAACCGAAACTTTGACGACCTGACCGGGCTCATTTCCCAGAACTAGGTCCAGTATAGCCCCCTCTCCAGTCGGGCTATCTACATACTGTTCCAAAGAACCTTCCAGTACGCATTTTACAAATTCCTCCCCGTCCGGACCCCCAGCTCTAAGCACTTTCCAGTCTGTGCCAGGGAAATTAAAGTCCCCCACTACAACAACCCTATGTTTTCTGCACCTATCCAGAATCTCCTGACATATCCTCTGCACCTATCCAGAATCTCCTGACATATCCTGACTCATCAGACACTGTTAGAGAGAAATGTTAGGTTTGTGGGATGCTTCACGGGAATCCTGGGTCCCCATGTCTGCTGATTTGAGGAATTAGCAGGTAGGATATCTTGTGCATTCCCAAGTCCAGAAAGTTTGTCAATTGCTTTTTTCCATTTGGGATCACTATTGATATTACAAGCCCATGTACTTTGGAACTTCCACCCCCCTAGTCTATCTAAGCTCCAAACTCCGACTGCCCATACTTCCTCCCCCAAGTTATCACCTTAGTTTTAGTATTACCTTGCCTCAGTCGAAATGTGATGGTTTCTGACCTTTCCTACCAGGACTTGATCTGCATAATCCAGTCTGACACAGCAGTCTGGCAGTGAAGGAGTGTTGGATTATTGGGGATGCAGGGTTATTGGGGGAGCTGTTTAATTCAGGCCTCTGGTGCAGAGCTTGAAGATTGCACGATCTTACAGAGAAGCAGCAAGCTTTCCCCCTCGTATCTAATCCAACATCCTTCCCCTCAAGCAAACCCCAAAATTAAACAGGTCATTTATCAAATTCAAAAGACTGTACACTGAGGAAATAAAGCTGTCATATTTGTCAACAGATAGTGACAGCGTTACAAAATACTCAGTTGGCTGTGAAACACATTGGGATGTCCTGAGGAGATAGAAGTGGCTGTTATCAATGCAAGTTCTACCTTTCCTTAAAATAAAGATCAATCACATTGTCTCCTGGAACTCCCAAAACCTTCTCCAAGATAAGGCATCGCTCCTTTCTCATCTTCCTACCTCCAGCTGCTCTGAAACCATCTAACCAGGAAAGCTGGATTGGCCTGCTCCGATACCTCAAGAAATACTACATTCAGGGGCACGATAATCTCCCGACAAGCATCAATTTGGTGTTCTCTCACTCACCGTTGGGAAACCTCATGTCCTTCACTTGACTTGTCTTCACAATGACATAGACCAACAACTCGAACTGCCAACGATCCTGACCACCAGTACAATTAGCTCAGCCCTAATCGGCTGCTGCACTGTCTTTGAACAAGTAATCAAAGCAAACAAACACAGCGTAGTTATCACCCAAAACAGTGACAGTAGCTGCACTTACATTTCAAATAGTGAACATGATTCCTGTAACGGCAACACATGATTTATCCTTGATGGCAGTACAAAGGTGCAAACATGGTATTGTTCAGACTAAATCAATGGCACTATCTGAAGCAGGACAGGGACTTTTCCCCCAGGTCCTACTGAGCAATCCTCCCTCAGCTAATATGCCTAGAAATAAGATTAACTTTCGCTGTGGTTATCCCGATGTTGCAACCAGCCTTCACTTACACACATAAAAACAGTGACTAATACAAGTTTCACTTTTTGTTTAATTTTTATAGAGGAAAATTGCATTAAGCTAATGTCGTGTTAATTAAAATCCTGTGACGCTCTCAATTGTTCAGTGCTGGAACTGTGATCATCAGTACTTCACCCTAACATTGCATTACATAGAATTTACAGCACACAAATAGGCCATTCGGCCCAAGGGTCTATGCCATTTTTATATTCCAAACCAGCCTCCTCCCATCCCTCTTCATCCAATTCTATCAACATAACCATCTATTCTTAGAAACAGAGAAAGATTTACCTCGGAATGAGGTAAATGACCGCTGCCACTCTGCATAGCGATCAGCTGGGGGAGGGGGAGGGGAGGGGGTGGCGATTGGTCTGGCAGGGGAGGAGGTGCAAGGGGAGATTGGTCCAGCTGGGGGGTGGGGTTTAAGGCCAAGGAGGCTGGCTATATCTACCAGAATCTCTGTGACAAGTCTCTACTGTTCTCAAAGCCGAGACCTGCACAGGCGCAATTGTGCCCTCTACTGCTATCAGTCGGCTTTCGTGCGACTTAGGCCTCATCCACTCCCCTAGAAATGGATTTCAAGATATTTTCAAACAAAGAGTGCATAAAATTCAACATTTGGATTCACCAAAAAAAATCCGAAACTTTCTCATTGTCATGCATGTTCTGGACATAGAATTTTTTTCATAAGATCTTTAAATCTAGTTGAATGGCAGAGAGTGCTCAAGGGGCTGAATGGCCTCCTCCTGCTCTTATTTCCTATGTTCATATTTCATCCAACACTGGTGATTCATCCACCAAGGATGTTAAAATCTGTAAATCTTCTCCCTCATTATGTTTACTCATCTAATGTTCCACAGTCTTTGGCTACAAGAGCAGATAAAAAATTGGATGGCAAATAATTCCCCAGAGCTTTTCTACCATTTATCAGGCACAAATCAGGGGTGTGACGTGTTATGGACAAGGATAAGGGTTAATTTAAACAGCCACGATTTCTCCTCTCACCATCTGTCCATAAACAGAAAGATGCTTAATTTGCTTTCCCCTTTATGAGTTGTGGCGTATTTCCCAAACCCCTCAGCTTTGGTGTGGTCCTATTTTCTGTGAATAATCCCACAGCAAATTCAAGATGGGATGAACTTAGAGGGTTAGTTTATTTGCACACGCTGAAAATACAGGAGGGAGGTTGCTATGTAGCCCCCTGTGCCTCATACAGTAAAAGAGGGATAGAGAAAGAGAGATATGCAGGGCAAAGGCGACAAAGAAAATAATTATTGTGTCACGTGGGTCCAGAGTCCAGAATCAAAGTCCAATAAGGTATTCCTTCACAGAGATCAGCAGGCTAAAAGCTGATGCTGGGTAATTCACTTTTTCATTGGACTTGACTTCCATGATGAGATACACATGCTGAAATGAATCAGTCTTGCAGATGATGGTACATAAGTTCCAATAGAAACAGTGTAAATGGGGCCCGGTATTCAGCCTGGACAAAGCCCCTTTGCTGCACTGATGCTTGGAAGTATAGCAGGGCAACATAACAGGTTCCATCAGCTAGAGGGTCATATCATATGACTCCCACCTCTTCAGAGTCTTTGGCAAAGGTTGTGTATCCCCTTGTCTGGGTTCCCAAGATGGTAAAATGTTCTAATCATTAAGACTTGAAACAAAGGATGTGGAGTCCTTTGTCGGAGCAGATGAATAGGCTCTGGTTGGTCAGGTCCGGCTTATGGAAAGCAGATGGCCGTTGTACAGTTCTCTTTGAATTTGGTCTCTGCAGACCACATGAGTCATTCGTATCTCTTCAGAGGTAACAAAGTACCAGTTTCTGCTCGCCATGGCAACTCCTTTTGTTCAGGGTCACAGTTTCAGCAATTTTAAAATTTTAGAAATTAGCCACAAGGAAATCTATACATGTAGTGAGGTCTTAGTCCTCTGAAGATGGAATACTTTTTGCTTGGCTGGATGAGTGCCACTCTAATACTCAAGAAACAGGACAAAGCAGCCCACTTGAACCGCACTCCATCCCCGCCACCGTAAACATTTACTCCCTCCGCCACCAATGCAAGGTGGCTGCTATGTGCACCAGTTACAAACTATACTGGAGGATTCATCAAGATTTCTTCAATCTAAATCCACCATCTAGTGAAGTATAAGGGAACAACAGGAGATGTTATTAATGGAAGTGTTAGAATTCAAAAAGAGGGTACAAAAACTAGCATAAGGGCACTTTATCTGAATGCTCGTAGCATTCGAAACAAGGTAAATGAGTTGGCGGCACGAGTCATTGCGAATGAGTATGATTTGGTGGCCATTACAGAGATATGGTTGCAAGATGGTCACGACTGGGAGTTAAATATCCAGCGATATCAGGCTGTTTGGAGGGACCGACAGGAAGGTAAGGGAGATGGTGTAGCTCTGATATTAAGGATGACATCAGGTAGTGAGAGATGATATTGGTTCTATGGAAAAAAAGGTTGAATCCATTTGAGTGGAAATTAGAAATAGTAAGGAGAAAAAGTCACTGATAGGCGTAGTCTATAGGCCACCAAATAATAACATAATGGTAGGGCGAGAAATAAACAAAGAAATAACTGATGCATGTAAAACTGGTACAGCAATTATCATGGGGGATTTTAATCTACGCGTCAATTGGTCAAACCAGGTTGGTCCAGGCAGCCTTGAGAAGGAGTTCATAGAATGTATCCGTGATAGCTTCCTTGAACAGTATATAAAGGAACCTACAAGGGAGCAAGCTATCCTAGATCTGGTCCTGTGTAATGAGACAGGAATAATTAATGACTTTATAGTTAGGGATCCTCTTGGAAGAAGTGATCACAGTATGGTTGAATTTAAAATACAGATGGAGGATGAGAAGGTAAAATCCAATCCCAGTGTCTTGTACTTAAACAAAGAAGACGACATTGGAATGAGGGAGGTGTTGGCTAAGGTAGACTGGGAGCAGAAACTTTATGGTGGGACAATTGAGGAACAGTGGAGGACTTTCAAAGCGATCTTTCACAGTGCTCAGCAAAAGTATAACCAGTGATAAGGAAGGGCTGTAGAAAAAGAGATAATCAGCCATGGATATCTAAGGAAATAAAGGAGGGTATCAAATTGAAAGAAAATGCATACAAAGTGGCAAAGATTAGTGGGAAACTAGAGGATTGGGAAATCTTTAAAGGTCAACAGAAAGCCATGAAAAAAGCTATAAAGAAAAGTAAGATGGATTATGAGAGTAAACTAGCTCAGAATATAAAAACAGATCGCAAAAGTTTCTACAAATATATAAAACAAAAAAGAGTGGCAAAAGTAAACATTGGTCCTTTAGAGGATGAGAAGGGGGATGTAATAACTGGAAATGAGGAAATGGCTGAGGCATTGAACAGGTATTTTGTGTCGATCTTCACAGTGGAAGACACAAATAACATGCCAAAAATTGATGACAGGAAGGCTATGGCAGGTGAGAACCTAGAAACTATTATTATCACGTAAGAGGTAGTGTTGGGCAAGCTAATGGGGCTAAAAGTAGACAAGTCTCCTGGTCCTGATGGAATGCACACAGGGTACTAAAAGAGATGGCGGGGGAAATAGTAAATGCACTAGTAGTAATTTACCAAAGTTCACTGGACCCTGGGGTGGTTCCCGCAGATTGGAAAAGAGCAAATGTGACACCAATGTTTAAAAAAGGAGGTAGACAAAAGGCAGGTAACTCTAGGTCGGTTAGCTTAACTTCTGTAGTAGGGAAAATGCTTGAATCCATCATCAAGGAAGAAATAGCGAGACATCTGGATAAATTGTCCCATTGCAAAGACGCAGCATGGGTTCATGAAGGTAAGGTCATGTTTGACTAATTTGGTGGAATTCTTTGAGAACATTACATGCGCAGTAGGCAATGGGGAACCTGTGGATGTGGTGTATCTGGATTTCCAGAAGGCATTTGACAAGGTGCCACACCAAAGGTTGCTGCATAAGATAAAGTTGCACGGTGTTACGGGTAATGTAATAGCATGGCTGGAGGATTGGTTAACTAACAGAAAGCAAAGAGTGGGGGTAAATGGGTGTTTTTCTGGTTGGCGATCAGTGACTAGTGATGTGCCTCAGGGATCAATGTTGGGACCGCAATTGTTCATGATTTACATAGATGATTTGGAGTTGGGAACCAAGTGTAGTGTGTCAAAATTGGCAGATGACACTAAGATGAGTGGCAGAGCAAAGTGTGCAGAGGACGCTGAAAGTCTGCAAAGGGATATAGATAATCTAAGTCTGGGCAAGGGTCTGGCAGATGGAGTACAATGTTGGTAAATGTGAGGTTATCCATTTTGGTAGGAATAACAGCAAAATGGATTATTATTTAAATGGTAAAAAATTGCAGCATGCTGCTATGCAGAGGGACCTGGGTGTCCTTGTGCATGAATCACAAGAAGTTGGTGTGCAGGTGCAGCAGGTAATTCCCTGAAATTCTTAACTTACAGACCACAATCAGTAAGGATAGGCAACAACACCTCCTCCACGATAATCCTCAACACCTGTGCCCCACAAGGCTGTATTCTCAGCCCCCTACTCTACTCCTTATACACCTATGACTGTGCAGCCAAATTCCCCTCCAATTTGATTTTCAAGTTTGCTGACGACACCATCGTAGTGGGTCGGATCTCAAACAATGACGAGACAGAGAACAGGAATGAGATAGAGAATCTGGTGAACTGGTGCGGCAACAATAATCTCTTCCACAATGTCAACAAAACGAAGGAGATAGTCATCGACTTCAGGAAGCGTAAAGGAGAACATGCCCCTGTCTACATCAATGGGACAGTAAGAAGTCTCACAACACCAGGTTAAAGTCCAACAGTTTTATTTAACCTGTTGGACTTTAACCTGGTGTTGTGAGACTTCTTACTGTGCTTACCCCAGTCCAACGCCGGCATCTCCACATCATGACTACATCAATGGGGACAAAGTAGAAAGGGTCGAGTGCTTCAAGTTTTCACCAACAATCTGTCCTGGCCCCCCATGCCGACACTATAGTTAAGAAAGCCCACCAAAGCCTCTACTTTCTCAGAAGACTAAGGAAATTTGGCATGTCAGCTACAACTCTCACCAACCTTTACAGATGCACCATAGAAAGCATTCTTTCTGGTTGTATCACAGCTGGGTGTGGCTCCTGCTCTGCCCACGACTGCAAGAAACTATAAAAGGTCGTGAATGTAGTCCAATCCATCACGCAAACCAGCCTCCCATCCATTGACTCTGTCTACACTTCCTGCTGCCTCAGCAAAGCAGCCAGCATAATTAAGGACCCCACGCACCCCGGGCATTCTCTCTTCCACCTTCTTCCTTCGGGAAAAAGATACAAAAACCTGAGGTCACGTACCAACCGACTCAAGAACAGCTTCTTCCCTGCTGCTGTCAGACTTTTGAATGGACTTACCTTGCATTAAGTTGATCTTTCTCTACACCCTAGCTATGACTGTAACACTACATTCTGCACTCTCTCGTTTCCTTCTCTATGAACGGTATGCTTTGTCTGTATAGCGCGCAAAAAACAATACTTTTCACTGTATACGAATACATGTGACAATAATAAATCAAATCAAATCAAATCAAAAGAAGGCAAATGGAATTTTGTCCTTTATTGCTAGAGGGATGGAGTTTAAAAACAGTGAGATTATGTTGCAGCTGTATAAGGTGCTGCTGAGGCCACACCTGGAGTACTGTGTACAGTTTTGGTCTCCTTACTTGAGAAAGGATATATTGGCACTGTAGGGGGTGCAGAGAAGATTCACTAGGTTGATTCCGGAGTTGAGAGGGTTGGCTTATGAGGAGAGACTGAGTAGACTGGGGCTATACTCATTGAAATTCAGAAGAATGAGGGGAGATCTTATAGAAACATATAAGATTATGAAGGGAATAGGTAAGATAGAAGCAGGGAAGTTGTTTCCACTGGCAGGTGAAACTAGAACCAGGGGGCATGGCCTCAAAATAAGGGGGAGCAGATTTAAGACTGAGTTGAGGAGGAACTTCTTCACACAAAGGATTGTGAATCTGTTAAAATCTCTGCCCGGTGAAGCAGTTGAGACTTTGAATATTTTTAAGGCAAGGATAGATAAATTTTTAAACGGTAAAGGAATTAAGGGCCATGGTGAGCGGGCAGGTAAGTGGAGCAGAGTCCATGAAAAGATCAGCCATGATCTTACTGAATGGTGGAGCAGGCTCAAGGGGACAGATGGCCTACTCCTGCTCCTAGTTCTGATGTTCTTATTAACATCACATCCAATTTCCTTCCAGGTCACATACACCTTCCTAACCTGGAAGTAGCTGAATACTCCTTTACAGTCATTGGGTCAAATAGCACAGTATAGGCTGAACAGTGCAGTATTACAAGCATACCTTCATCATGCGGAAGTTCTAGAAAGTGGTTCACCACTGTCAAGGATTTTTGCTGCGTCTTCAAGGCAATTAAGTGCAAGTGCAGCAAGTTCTCACCAAGGAGATTAAGGGCGAGATGCATTTGCGTGAAACAAACAGTGGAATGAAGTAAATCTAGTTCTTGCTTTTTAATCTCTGAACTTGCTGGGATTTTCCATCCCAATTTTCCATTTCTTGTGGTACGATATGAAGAATGAACATATTTCAATAGCGTGCAGTGTTAACCTGTAAAGAATACGTGAGTGTGCACCATATACAAAATGTTTATGGCGAGAACCCACACAATCTGATCTCCCCAGGCTGTGATTTCAAAAACCCCCACCTTCTAACCCCCACCTTCTAACCCCCACCTTCTAACTCCCACCTTCTAACCCCCACCTTCTAACCCCCACCTTCTAACTCCCACCTTCTAACTCCCACCTTCTAACCCCCACCTTCTAACCCCCACCTTCTAGCCCCCACCTTCTAACCCCCACCTTCTAACTCCCACCTTCTAACCCCCACCTTCTAACCCCCACCTTCTAACCCCCACCTTCTAACTCCCACCTTCTAACCCCCACCTTCTAACCCCCACCTTCTAACCCCTACCTTCTAACCCCCACCTTCTAACTCCCACCTTCTAACCCCCACCTTCTAACCCCCACCTTCTAACCCCCACCTTCTAACTCCCACCTTCTAACCCCCACCTTCTAACCCCCACCTTCTAACCCTTCCATGGGTTGCTATTATTGCTTTCGATGTTCACAAATTCTCTGTTCAACTTCTCCAGTGCAAAGATCATCTCAATCTCCTGTTTCACATTTCAGCAGGTTACTGATCATTCCACTGATATTTCTGCCTCGTTCACGTTATCTTCACCTTCCTTCTAACTCGATTAAAATGCTTCATTATCATCTTTTGATTCTCAGTTCTGAAAAAGGGTTGAACCCAAAAGGTTAACCTTTTGTCTGTGTTCTCTGCAGATATTAGGTGGCAAGTTATGCCGTTCTGTTTTTGTAATGGTTTTACATTACCTGGCATTCTAATGTATATGACGTGAAGGTCAGAACGTTCTCTAACAATGTTTCACTAAAATGTGTAAATGTCGAATTGGAAACAGCTCTGTCACGTATGATTCAAACATTCACCGAGTTCAAGGAGCGATATTTGCAATTTTGCATTCCTGGTCGTAGCCCACTGGAGATGGTTAGGGCCTGGCAATGCTCACATCAATGACGCGACCTCTTGCTGCAGACCTTGATTCACTAGGCAGCATATTGGCCTCTGAAGTTTGCAGGTTCAAATCTCGCTCTCGAGGCGTTTAATCTAAGCTGGCACTCCAATGTAGCATCGAGGGAGAGATTTGAACAGCTGGGGTTGCCATGTTACAGATGAAGCATTAAGCCCAATGCCCCGGGAGGATGTGAAAGATCCCATGGCACTAGTTTGAAGAAGGGTGTTGGGGTGGGGGGGGGGGGGGGGGGTACTCTGGCCACTCGTGCAACATCAATACAAGTTTGCTGGTGGAGGGACCTTGCTGTGCACAAACTGGCTGCTAGTTTCCTACATTACAACAATGATTACAGTTTAAAAATTACTTAATTGATCGTGAGATACTTTGGGATGTCTGGTGTCATGAAAAGGTATCTAAGAGTGTGCAGCCTTCTTTTTACCTGGAATGAGACGGGACCTCAGTTTAAACGAGCGACAGGAAAAGATGCCTTGGCATTGTTTGAAGAATCTATCATGTGGGCATCAAGACAGACTTTTCTCTCCAGAAAGCATCAACTCCTGGCTGGGAATATGGTAAACACAGTAAGAAGTTTAACAACACCAGGTTAAAGTCCAACAGGTTTATTTGGTAGCAAAAGCCACACAAGCTTTCGAGGCTCTGAGCCCCTTCTTCAGGTGAGTGGGAATTCTGTTCACAAACAGAACTTATAAAGACACAGACTCAATTTACATGAATAATGGTTGGAATGCGAATACTTACAACTAATCCAGTCTTTAAGAAACAAAACAATGGGAGTGGAGAGAGCATCAAGACAGGCTAAAAAGATGTGTATTGTCTCCAGACAAGACAGCCAGTGAAACTCTGCAGGTCCACGCAACTGTGGGAGTTACAAATAGTGTGACATAAACCCAATATCCCGGTTGAGGCCGTCCTTGTGTGTGCGGAACTTGGCTATCAGTTTCTGCTCAGCGACTCTGCGCTGTCGTGTGTCGCGAAGGCCGCCTTGGAGAACGCTTACCCGAATATCAGAGGCCGAATGCCCGTGACCGCTGAAGTGCTCCCCAACAGGAAGAGAACAGTCTTGCCTGGTGATTGTCGAGCGGTGTTCATTCATCCGTTGTCGCAGCGTCTGCATAGTTTCCCCAATGTACCATGCCTCGGGACATCCTTTCTTGCAGCGTATCAGGTAGACAACGTTGGCCGAGTTGCAAGAGTATGTACCGTGTACCTGGTGGATGGTGTTCTCACGTGAGATGATGGCATCTGTGTCGATGATCCGGACGTGCCGGATCATCGACACAGATGCCATCATCTCACGTGAGAACACCATCCACCAGGTACACAGTACATACTCTTGCAACTCGGCCAACGTTGTCTACCTGATACGCTGCAAGAAAGGATGTCCCGAGGCATGGTACATTGGGGAAACTATGCAGACGCTGCGACAACGGATGAATGAACACCGCTCGACAATCACCAGGCAAGACTGTTCTCTTCCTGTTGGGGAGCACTTCAGCGGTCACGGGCATTCGGCCTCTGATATTCGGGTAAGCGTTCTCCAAGGCGGCCTTCGCGACACACGACAGCGCAGAGTCGCTGAGCAGAAACTGATAGCCAAGTTCCGCACACACAAGGACGGCCTCAACCGGGATATTGGGTTTATGTCACACTATTTGTAACTCCCACAGTTGCGTGGACCTGCAGAGTTTCACTGGCTGTCTTGTCTGGAGACAATACACATCTTTTTAGCCTGTCTTGATGCTCTCTCCACTCCCATTGTTTTGTTTCTTAAAGACTGGATTAGTTGTAAGTATTCGCATTCCAACCATTATTCATGTAAATTGAGTCTGTGTCTTTATAAGTTCTGTTTGTGAACAGAATTCCCACTCACCTGAAGAAGGGGCTCAGAGCCTCGAAAGCTTGTGTGGCTTTTGCTACCAAATAAACCTGTTGGACTTTAACCTGGTGTTGTTAAACTTCTTACTGTGTTTACCCCAGTCCAACGCCGGCATCTCCACATCATGGGAATATGGTAGTCATGATGTGGAGATGCCGGCGTTGGACTGGGGTAAGCACAGTAAGAAGTCTCACAACACCAGGTTAAAGTCCAACAGGTTTATTTGGTAGCAAATACCATAAGCTTTCGGAGCAATGCTCCTTCACTACTCCTGCTCCTTACAAAGGAGCATACAGGACGGATATCAGAGGTAGGTTCTTTACGCAGAGAGTGGTTGGGGTGTGGAATGGACTGCCTGCAGTGATAGTGGAGTCAGACACTTTAGAAACATTTAAGCGGTTATTGGATAGGCACATGGAGCACACCAGGATGATAGGGAGTGGGATAGCTTGATCTTGGTTTCAGATAAAGCTCGGCACAACATCGTGGGCCGAAGGGCCTGTTCTGTGCTGTACTGTTCTATGTTCTATGTTCATTGCTCCGAAAGCTTATGGTATTTGCTACCAAATAAACCTGTTGGACTTTAACCTGGTGTTGTGAGACTTCTTACTGGGAATATGGTTCCATGGGTGTTATTTGTACTCCAATTCTTCATCCTTAAGCATTTTTAACTGCATTGTATTCAGCAAATGGTGCAGAAATCAGGCTGTCTTAGTCCCTCATCTGAGGTCTGGGTGCTGTGGGGAGATAGTGCTGCATATTTATTAGCAGCAGGAACACTAGCTGATTCTTTTTCTCTTTAAACTGGAGATGAATAGAAACATTTTTAATGCAATGAGTTGTTATAATCTGGAAGGCCCTGTCTAACAGGGCAGTAGAAACAGATTCAATAGTAACTTTCAAAAGGAATACTTTCAAAAGGATAAATACTTGGAAAGGAAATAATTTGCAGATACTGTGAGGGGAGTGCAGGGTAGTGAGGCTAATTGGATAGCTTTCTGAAAGAGCCAGCATTGGGCCAAATGATCTCCCTCTGCGGTATATGATTTCTTAAAAGGCATGTTGAGCACCACTCTCTCTGAAATCAGTTAATGCAGCAAAGCTGGGACTGAGCATAGAATCTTCTGTTCTATCAGGCTACCTTTGTCATCTGAGCCATGTGTTAATACAGTAAGGGCAGAAAAAGTGACCTCAATGTTCTGGGTTAAAGAGGGTTAAAGAAAACCATCAAGTGATATTTAGCGGACTCTTCTGGAATGTGCAGATGAGAAACGGATGAAGTTTGTTCTGTCGTCCCTACTTACTTGTCAAACATTGCTCAAGGTCCACCTGGATGTCAGTCGATGAGATCAGGGAAATTCTATTGCCTTTGGAGGTTTCCTGTAGTATCGAGTAGTAAGTTGGGTGGATTGGCCATGCTAAATTACCCCTGAGTGTCAGGGGGACTAGCCAGGGTAAATGCGCTGGGTTATGGGGATAGGGCTGGGTGGGATTGTGGTCGGTGCAGACTCGATGGGCCAAATGGCCTCCTTCTGCACTGAAGATTCTATGATTCTCTACCTTCAGAACAGAAACTTTGTGATGGGAGGTGTGAAGAGGTCTCTCTCTCCTCCACTGTGCTCTGTTCTGCACAAGTTGCACCAAGTTGCTTAAATTTCAGTACCCAGTGAAGAAAGTGCCCTTATTTAAAAAGAGTGTGTGTGAGCGAATGTGTGCGTGTGTTCCCCAAAATATTAAGAGATGTTTTCATTGTCCCAGCCATTATAACCATGGCACTCAATGAACTGCTCATTCAAAGAGCTGATGCAGACATGGGGCCCGATTTTACCATTGCATCAACTTGGTAAAGTCGGGCGTGAGGCCATTAACGTGATCCGCGCCCACGCAGATGCCCACTTTACCAAGGCCTGAAAATGGCCGCGATCCAAATCGCGCCCGAAACGGGTACAACAGCATTTAAATTGAATTAATGGGCTGCCCGCCCAACTTTACCAGCATTTCCCCCTTTACCATCGCGTTTGCGCGTCCAGATTCGGCACGAAACAGACATGCTTGGCAAAGGTCTGTTTTGGGCGCTCCAGCTTCTGAAGAGGTAAGTTCAGAGCTTCCAGCGGCTCTCTGACTCAGATCGTTGTCTGGTGGAGGGGGGAGGAGGGAGGCCTGATCATTCTCTGGGGGCGGGGGGTAGTTAATTCTATCCCATCCCATTTCTAATTCTGATCATTCCTGTTATAAATGCTACTTAGATTATATTTCACTTGCCATGAATGTTGCTTTTTTCCCCCTACACCAGCAAGTTCAGAAGAAGTAGAAATTATCTTATTACCATTTCCCAAATTATCTTCTAAACATGGAAATGCAGCTCTTAGAATTTACTGCAAGTTGGCTATTGCTAAACATCGGCTGTTGCTAAACACGATTCCAAAGGTTGTAGAATTGAGCAACACTTATTTGTACGTGCACCGATATGTTTCATTACACAATTTCAATAAAGGCCTGGATATGTACCTGAGTGGATTTTGCAAGTACAGGCAGCAGAGAGAAGGGATTCCACAGCTATAATAGTTCATGTGCACTTAATTAGTGAAACTGTCACAGTGCTCGGCTATGGGAATGTGAAATATACTGGGAGGGAGTCCAGATGGATCTCTGGGTGGGGGAGGGGGAGGTGGGGGCGGAGGGAGGCCAGATGGATCTCTGGGGGGGGGGGGGGGGGGGGGGGAGGTTTGGGGGGACTGCTGCCCCTCTGCGGGTGATCGGTGGGGAAGAAAGGGGGTAGGGGGTCGCGATCAGTCTAGGTAGCGGGGGGAGGGGGGGCGGTGGATAAGGGGGACAGTTATGTTGTGGGGTGGGGCGATGTCAGTGGGGGCCATCGCTCCCGCCTTTTGCTCCCGGGCCGCTTTATCCGCTTTTTGTGGCCCGGGAGCGATGTGGCAGCAGCACATTTTTCAATTTTTTTTCCTGAACTGCGCCTGCGCAGTTCAGAGGTCCGATCGTTTCGGCCGCGCTAAGCCCCGCTCACAGTGCGATTCAGACTCGTGATTTTTTTTTCAGGCTAAGTGCTAATGGGGGCGCCTGAGAGCAGATTTCCAAGTCGGATCTGAATTGCGCCCAGATTCAGCACTTAGAATGAAAATGGTAAAGTCGGGCCCATGATGGGCCAAATGGCCTTTTTTGTACTGTAACAATTCTGTCATTCTGAGTTTGTATAACATTGAACACTCTGTCATACTGTTACAGCACATGAAAAATGATAGTTTAGTCATGTACAGTACAGCCTGTGCAATCCTAATCAGAGATTATGAATACATTCAGCAAATAACAATGTAATTTTTACAGATGGAGTTTAATCCGGATAAATGCGAAGTGATGCATTTTGGAAGAAATAATGTAGGGAGGAGTTATACAATAAATGGCAGAGTCATCAGGAGTATAGAAACACAGAGGGGCCTAGGTGTGCAAGTCCACAAATCCTTGAAGGTGGCAACACAGGTGGAGAAGGTGGTGAAGAAGGCATATGGTATGCTTGCCTTTATAGGGCGGGGTATAGAGTATAAAAGCTGGAGTCTGATGTTGCAGCTGTATAGAACGCTGGTTAGGCCACATTTGGAATACTGCGTCCAGTTCTGGTCGCCGCACTACCAGAAGGATGTGGAGGCGTTGGAGAGAGTGCAGAGAAGGTTTACCAGGATGTTGCCTGGTATGGAGGGTCTTAGCTATGAGGAGAGATTGGGTAGACTGGGGTTGTTCTCCTTGGAAAGACGGAGAAGAGGGGAGATCTAATCGAGGTGTACAAGATTATGAAGGGTATAGATAGGGTGAACAGTGGGAAGCTTTTTCCCAGATCAGAAGTGACGTTCATGAGGGGTCACGGGCTCAAGGTGAGAGGGGCGAAGTACAACTCGGATATCAGAGGGACGTTTTTTACACAGAGGGTGGTGGGGGCCTGGAATGCGCTGCCAAGTAGGGTGGTGCAGGCAGGCACGCTGACATCGTTTAAGACTTACCTGGATAGTCACATGAGCAGCCTGGGAATGGAGGGATACAAACGATTGGTCTAGTTGGACCAAGGAGCGGCACAGGCTTGGAGGGCCGAAGGGCCTGTTTCCTGTGCTGTACTGTTCTTTGTCTAAGTCACTTGTCAGAACCGACCTTCAATACACTACTGCGGTGATACAAAAACACCGAGCAGGCCAATCTCCATTATCCTTCTTCATCAGACTGGTATTAGCATGACAAGATCCCATTAGTATCCCAGGGACGAATGACCTCCAGTTTTCGGACACTTGGTTTAAATGCTGACACACACAGCACAACATGAATAAGTCTTGATAATTTACTCAATATTAATGGCTGGAGGTTTAAGTCCTGATTCTCATCTTTCCTGTAAGACAGCTTTCCACCAAACAAAAGTCAAAGAGCGTCGCCATGTGCATCATTGAAAATAACAGTAAACTAGTCTCCAATTGCACTGACTGTTTACCTAGGCTGGATAATTAGGGATGGGAGTCGTTGCCAGTGACACCCACATCCTTTTAATGTATTTTTTAATCTTCGTGGTCACTGAAAGGAACAGACTTTGGACAATCTTTCAACAGCACAAATCCAACCCCCTCCCTTTACTCCATCCCTACTGAATACATCTTTTATTCTCTTCTGTCCTTTGGATGCCAGGCTAAGGGGTTGGGCTCAGAGTAAAATGTTGCAGGGTGCTTTACAGGAGTTAATCAGATAAATATTGACACCATGTCAAAGGAGGAGTTACTAGGACAGCTGGCCAAGGGCTCAGTCAAAAGCAGATTTTAAGTAGTTTTGTTTTAGAGAGGAGGAGGAGGAGTGGGCTTTGCTCTTCTGGGTGACGGTTACCACTAGTCACCAATTCACTGCCCAGTGAAGATAGTATTTCCTCATTCACATTATCAAGGGTACACTGCAACAGGCAATCACCTCCTCATCGCTCAAAGATTCTCTACCATACAAGATACAATCAGGAATGTGACAGGGCATCACTTGATGATGGTGGTAACATGCTGCCCTTGTACCTCTCGGTGATGGAGGTGACGAGTTTGGAGGACGCACTGCAATATCTCACCAAGATTACTCTGAGACCCGCAACTTACATTTCCAAGTCAGTCCAGCTTTTAACAATAGCCTAAAATTGAGATGATCATACTTGGATATGGTCTCCTTGTTTCATCACCCTCTATCCTGCCTTTCAAACCTGGGTGAGGATCTCCAGTCTTTTCCATCCTTAAGACCAGTCTTTTTAAGGTCAATCTGCCCTACTGTTCTTACCCACTCATAGTCAGTATCTGCTCCAAGTACACAAGCCTAGGCTCAGTAGTAGTGTCTGAGTCAGTAGACTGCGGCTTCAGAGACTTGAAGTCATGAACAAATACAATTTATTGTTCTTGTTATGTAGTGTCTCTAACATCATAAAATATGCTGCATTTCACAGGAGCATTATAAAGCAAAATCCATCACTGAACCACATAAGGAGATATCAGGGCAGATGTCCAAAAGCTTGGTCAAAGAGGTAAGTTTTAAGGAATGTCTTAAAGGAGGAAAGTGAGGCCGATAGGTGGACAGGTACAGGATCACAGAGGGATTAGAAAACAAAGATTAAAACTGAGACAGAGAATGTCAGACAGCTCAGGGACTTGGGTGAATGGAACTTGATGCGAGTTAGGATATGGGCTGCAGCATTTTGGAAGGCCTCAGGTTGACTGAGGGTAGAATGTAGGAGGCCTGGGCTGACACTTGCAGCTATGAAGGAGGCCCACACTGTCAGGGGTGCTGCCTTTCAGGTGAAACAGTAAAATCAGGCTCCTTCTTCCCTTTCAAGTAGATGTAAAAGATCCATTCAAAGAGCAACAGGAGAGTTCTCCCAGCGTCGTGGTCAACATTTTGAACATCTCAATTAAATCTTTCCTTCGATTTCTTTGTTTTGAGGAGACACAATCCAGACTGTCTAGTCTCTGCACAGAACTGAAGTCCTTCTGCCTACCCTAGTATCAATCTGGTAAATCTCCTCCGCAACCTTTTCAATGTTCTTCCCAAACATGATAATCCAGTTGAGGCCCAAGCAGCAATTTATAAAGGGATGGCATCACTTTCATACTTTTTCACCCTAATCAGTAATGGCAAGGGATCAATTCCTTCAGGAAGGGGGAAGAGGAAAAGAAAAACAGTCAGGGAAGCTGGGTCTAGCCTGACCCACCTCGCTTCCAACAACTCAGCCAAGGAGACTGATGCAATACCACTCCCTCTGTGTTCAACACAAACCCACTCAACACTTACTGGACAAGTATATCTCACTACAGGAAACTGCATAGCTCACCCACCTGAAAATGGCATAGGAACATTAGGAAAGAAGGTGGCTGCTCAGTCCATTGAGACAACTACGTACGAATTAGGAATAGCCCATCTTCCCCTTGAGCCTGCTCCGCCATTCAATAAGATCATGGCTGATCTGACAATGGCCTCAACGCCACATTCCCCCGATCCCGATAACCTTTGGCTCCCTTGTTAGTTAAGATTATATCTACCTCTGCCGGGGGAAGAGAGTTCCAAAGATTCATAACCTTCAGAGAAAAAATCTTCTCATCTCTGACTTAAATGGGAGGTCCTTTATTTTTAAACTGTGCCCCCCCCCCCTAGTTCTCGATTCTCCCACAAGAGGAAACATCGTTTCAGCATCCACCCTGTTAAGTCACCTCAGGATCTTTTATGTTTCAATAAGATCCCCTCTCAATCTTCTAAACTCCAATGGACACAGGCGCAGCCTGTCCAACCTCTCCTCATAAGATAACCACCCCTCATCCCAGGTATCAGTTGAGGAAATCTTTTCTGAACTGCTTCTAATGCATTGATATCTTTTCTTAAATAAGGAGACCAAAACTGTACATGTCACTCATCCCTTTACATAGCTACCAAATAAAAATCTATGTCTATTTAGGGCTTGAAAGCTCCAATTGACCCAACATCCACAGGCTCTTGGGGGAATGAATTACAGTCTTCTCTATACTCTGTGTAAAATGTGCTTCCTGATTTTATGATACCCTTTGTTCTTGATTCCACCAATGAAGCTTGTAGCTGCCGTCTACATGGGCGGTGTGTTACACAATGGCTGCCCAAGGAGGGTGAAAATCTGCTACCATCATTGCAAAACTTGTGCTCCAGAACTTGCCGTTCCCCTAGCCAAGCTCTTCCAGTACAGTTACAACACTGGCATCTACCCAACAATGTGGAAAATTGCCCAGGTATGTCCTGTACACAAAAAGCAGGAGAAATCCAACCCAGCCAATTACCACCCAATCAGTCTACTCTCGATCATCAGTAAAGTGATGGAAGGGGTCATCGACAGTGCTATCAAGCAGCACCTGCTCAGCAATAACCTGCTCAGTGGTGCCCAGTTTGGGTTTCGCCAGGGTCACTCAGCTCCTGCCCTCATTACAGCCTTGGTTCAAACATGGACAAAAGAGCTGAATTCCAGAGGTGAGGTGAGAGTGACAGCCCTTGACATCAAGGCCACATTCGACCGAGTGTGGCATCAAGGAGCCCTAGCAAAATTGGAATCAATGAGTATCAGGGGCAAACTCTCCGCTGGTTGGAGTCATACCTGGTAGGAAGGAAGATGGTTGTGCTGTGCAGGGTCAGTCATTACAGCTCCAGGACATCTCTGCAGGAGTCCCTCAGGGGAGTGTCCTAGACCCAACCATCTTCAGCTGCTTCATCAATGACTTTCCCTCCATCATAAGGTCGGAAGTGGGGATGTTTGTCGATTATTGCACGATGTTCAGCACCATTCGCGACTCCTCAGATACTGAAGCAGTCCATGTTCAACAAGATCTGGACAATATCCAGGCTTGGGCCGACATGTGGCAAATAACATTCGCGCCACACAAATAGAACATAGAACATAGAAAGCCACAGCACAAACAGGCCCTTCGGCCCACAAGTTGCACCGATCACATCCCCACCTCTAGGCCTATCTATAGCCCTCAATCCCATTAAATCCCATGTACTCATCCAGAAGTCTCTTAAAAGACCCCAACGAGTTTGCCTCCACCACCACCGACGTCAGCCGATTCCACTCACCCACCACCCTCTGAGTGAAAAACTTACCCCTGACATCTCCTCTGTACCTACCCCCCAGCACCTTAAACCTGTGTCCTCTCGTAGCAACCATTTCAGCCCTTGGAAATAGCCTCTGAGAGTCTACCCTATCCAGACCTCTCAACATCTTGTAAACCTCTATCAGGTCACCTCTCATCCTTCGTCTCTCCAGGGAGAAGAGACCAAGCTCCCTCAACCTATCCTCATAAGGCATGCCCCCCAATCCAGGCAACATCCTTGTAAATCTCCTCTGCACCCTTTCAATGGCTTCAACATCTTTCCTGTAATGAGGTGACCAGAACTGCGCGCAGTACTCCAAGTGGGGTCTAACCAGGGTCCTATAAAGCTGCAGCATTATCTCCCGACTCCTAAACTCAATCCCTCGATTAATGAATGCCAGGCAATGACCAATAAGAGACACTCTAGCCACCGCCCCTTAACATTCAATGGTGTAACCATCACTGAATCCCCCACTGTCAACATTCTTGGGGTTACCATTGATCAGAAACTCAACTGGACTCACCACATAAACACAGTGGCTACAAGAGCAGGTCAGAGACTAGGAATACTGCGGCGAGTAACTCATCTCCTGACTCCCCAGAGCCTGTCCACCATCTACAAGGCACAAGTCAGGAGTGTGATGGAATACTCCCCACTTACCTGGATGGGTGCAGTTCCAACAGCACTCAAGAAGCTCAACACCATCCAGGACAAAGCAGCCCGCTTGATTGGCACCAGATCTACAAACATTCAATCCCTCCACCACTGACGCTCAGTAGCAGCAGTGTGTACCATTTATAAGATGCACTGCAGCAATTCACCAAAGATCCTTAAACAGCACCTTCCAAACCCATGACCACTTCCATCTAGAAGGACAAGGGCAGCAGATACATGGGAACATCACCACCTGCAAGTTCCCCTCCAAGCCACTCACCATCCTGACTTGGAAATATATTGCCGTTCCTTCGCAGTCGCTGGGTCAAAATCCTGGAATTTCCTCCCTAATGGCATTGTGGGTCAACACACAGCACATGGACTGCAACGATTCAAGAAGGTAGCTCACCTCCACCTTCTCAAGGGGCAACTAGGGATGGGCAATAAATACCGGCCAGCCAGCCACGCCCATGTCCCACGAATGAATTTTAAAAAAAATATGGTCATAACTAGAGTTTTGAATACAAAAAAAATTGCTTCTGCTCCACAAGATATAGTCAAAAGAAAGTGTTCCCACAACATAAAGATTCACCTCGTATGGAAAGCCAGTAGCTGTCCATCAGGAAAGGAGCCTGATACTGTTAGCAAGAGGCTTTGTTTGGATTAAGTCACAGCAAATTGGTTGGTTTCTGTTAGAAGTGGAGAATAGCTGCCAGCTTAACATTAAAGTGATTGTACTTTCCATTAATAGCAACTGCAGCACTATCTAGCGGCCAGGTTCACTGGGCACGTCACATCGGTTTAAGATGACCAAACTCAACAATAGCATTATGTTGTTTACTATCCAATGCTGGTGAGTTCGGGAAAACCCCACAGCTTTCAGAATGGTATTTCTTCAGATCAGGAAACTTAGAAAATGGCACAGTTTCCATTTTCAGCTAGCCCAAAGCTAGTTCTTTTGTGTGACAGTTCTCCATTGATCCACCAAGGGTAATGACCCTTTGTAGATCTGAGTAATTATCTAAATATAGGACTGAGGCTGCGAGGGCAATGTGAAGGGATCCTCACGGTTTGCAAGCAGAAGGCTATTAAAGGGCTTTGCTTCCAGTGCCCTGTGGCATGGACTCTCAGGGAGAGGAGTGGAACAGGAAATGCTGGAGTCATTTGAGACGTGTTCCACTCTACAATGAGGGATGGATGAGTAAGGTGGGCCGAATGGCCTTCCCACCTGTAACTCATTGCTATCTTGCACCAGAGTAAATGGTAAATTTGGTAACAATGACATGAAGGGATACAGGTAGAGGTGGAACACACCGTGCCGAGGCACAGGGTACTGACCAATGGGGGGGTCTGCGCTGGGCCAGTGCACTGGGCATCCAATCAGAGGCTGATTCCTTTGCATTTGCTGATAGGCACCTGAGCCTATCAGCAGCGAATGCAGAGCAAAATCAGACTCTGATTGGTGAATCATAGAATTATACAGTGCAGAAGAGGTCCTTTGGTCCATCAAGTCTACACCGACACATTAGAAACACCTGAACTCCCACCTCACCCCACTTGCCAGCACTTGGCCCATAGCCCTGAATGTTATGATGCACCAAGTGCTCATCCAGGTTCTTTTTAAAGGATGTGAGGCATCCCGCCTCCACCACCCTCCCAGGCAGCGCATTCCAGACCATCACCAACTTCTGGGTAAAAAAGCTTTTCCTCACATCCCCCCCTAAACCTCTCACCCCTCACCTTGAACCTATGTCCCCTCGTGACTGACTCTTCAACTAAGGGGAACAGCTGCTCCTTATCCACTCTGTCCCTCATAGTCTTGAACACCTCGATCAGGTCGGCCCTCAGTCTTCTCTGCTCCAACGAAAATAACCCAAGTCTATCCAACTTCTCTTCATAATTTAAATGTTCCATCCCAGGCAACATCCTGGTGAATCTCCTCTGCACCCCCTCCAGTGCAATCACATCCTCCCGATAACGTGGCGACCAGAACTGCACACAGTACTCTAGCTGTGGCCTCACCATAGTTCTACACAACTCCAACGTGACTTCCCTGCTTTTGTAATCTGTGCCTCAATTTGATAAAGGCAAGTGTCCCATACGCCTTTTTCACCACCCTACTATCATGCCCTTCCGCCTTCAGAGATCTGTGGACAAATGCACCAAGGACCCTTTTTCCACAGAATTTCCTAGTGTCCTACCATTCATTGAGTACTTTCTAGTCAAATTACTCCTTCCAAAGTATATCACATCACATTTTTCAGGATTAAATTCCATCTGCCACTTATCTGCCCATTTGACCATTCCGTCTATTATCCTTTTGTAGCTCAAGACACTCCACCTCACTGTTAACCACCCGGCCAATCTTTGTGTAATCCGCAAACATACTAATCCTACCTCCCACATAGTCATCAATGTCGTTTATATAAATGATGAATAATAGGGGGCCCAACACAGATCCCTGTGGTACGCCACTGGGCACTGGCTTCCAGTCACCAAAACAACCTTCTGTCATCACCCTCTGTCTCCTACAACTGAGCCAATTTTGAATCCACTTTATCAAATTACCCTGTATCCCATGTGAATTTACCTTCTTTACAAGTCTCCCATGTGGGACCTTGTCAAAAGCTTTGCTGATATCATATAAACTACATCGACTGCACTACCCTCGACTGCACTACCCTCATCTACACATCTGGTCACCTCCTCAGAAAATTCAATCAAATCTGTTAGGCATGATCTCCCTCTGACGAAGCCATGCTGATTATCCCTGATCAAGCTTTGCCTCTCCAAGTGGAGATAGATGCTCTCCTTCAGAAGTTTCTCTAATAGTTTCCCTACCACTGAAGTGAGATTTACTGGTCTGTAGTTCCCTGGTTTATCTCTACAACCCTTCTTAAATAGCAGAACTACATTAGCTATTCCCCAGTCATCTGGCACCTCCCTGCGTGGCCAGAGAGGAATTGAAGATTTGGGTCAGAGTCATAGAGGTTTACAGCATGGAAACAGGCCCTTCGGCCCAACTTGTCCATGCCGCCCTTTTTTTAAAAAAAAACCCTAAGCTAATCCCAATTGCCCGCATTTGGCCCATATCCCTCTATACCCATCGTACCCATGTAACTATCTAAATGCTTTTTAAAAGAGAAAATTGTACGCGCCTCTACTACTACCTCTGGCAGCTTGTTCCAGACACTCACCATCCTCTTGTGAAAACATTGCCCCTCTGGACACTTTTGTATCTCTCCGGCCCTACAATCAGAGCTCTTACAATCTCCTCCCTTGTCTCCCACAGCAGCCTAGGGCACAATTCATCTGGACCTGGAGATTTATGCACTCTTAAGGTTGCCAACACCTGCAATAGCTTGTCCTTCCCTATGCCAATTGGAAGACCCCAGCCAACCAGTGAGGCAGGTTGCCTTGAGGACTCCAGGCAAGCGAGGTGAGTGAGATTGTGAGAATGGGAAAGTGTGAGGGGTGGGGGAGACTATGAGGGGATGGAGAGGGGGATGGGAGGGAACAGTGTTAGGGTTATTTAACGGTTGTTACCGGTGTGTTTTTACAAGTTAAATGGTGGAGCAGTTGCTCCTACATTCCTAAACACTGATATTTATTTTGCACACACGATTTGCAACAGAAACGCAAGAACCAGCTGACACATAGGTGAAAAAATACCATTCAACTGGTATTCATTTGCCATCATGAGGTGAAGCTTAAGATTCTGTATATTTTTCAAATTCAAACACAGGATGTGCGCATCGCTGGCAAGCCCAGCATTTATTGCCCATCCCTAATTGCCCTCAACTATGAGCCTTGCTTGGCCATTTCAGAGGGAAGCTATGAAAAAATCAACCACATTGCTGTGGGTCTGAAGTCACATGTACGCCAGACTGGGCAACAACAGCAGGTTTCCTTCCCTTATGTAACGAACATGGGTTTTTAAGAAAGTCTGTTAGTTTCATAACTGATACTGGCTGTTTAATTCCAGATTTATTTATTAACTGAATTTAAATTCTGCAGCCTCCCTTTGCCATATTTTATACGCTACTCTGCACGCTGGCAGCATCCCTCACTTAACGATGGATATACTTCACAGTGAAGCAAAGACAGAAAATTAGAGTCACTGCCATTTGATTCTTGAGAATTGCTGTTAAAAAGAGACATGCTGTTGAAGCTTTTCGTCTTGCACTCATCAGGACAGTTTCACAAGAATGTCAAATTTTAAAGGGACAACAAGTTACTTTTTTTGATTTGATTTATTATTGTCACATGTATTAGTATACAGTGAATGGTGACAGTTTCAGTAATGGTGACCATGAAACTATCAGAGATTGTAAAAACCAATCTGGTTCACTGATGTTCTGTGGTTGACTGTTAACTGTCAGGTGGCAGGTGCCATGGTGGGATTTGAACTCATGTCCTCAGATCATTAGCCTGGGCCTCTGGATTACTAGTCCAGTGATTAGTGTGCTATGAATTACATCAATTTGAGATTATCAGTCACACTTGCAATGTAGTTCACTTATGCTCGCCAGAACAAACATAAGATCAGACGCAGGGATCTGTCCTCCGCAGGCAAAAGGAATATGTCCAGACATTTTTGAATAAATAAAAAGCTCTCTGGTGCATTCACCATGGCAACATCTCAACCAATCAGAGCTGACTTGCCAACTAGCACCCCTCCCTATTTAATGTCAGTATTTGAATCTGACTTTTGAATGGACCTACCTCGCACTAAGTTGATCTTTCTCTACACCCTAGCTATGACTGTAACACTACATTCTGCACGCTCTCCTTCTCTATGAACGGTATGTTTTGTCTGCATAGCGTGCAAGAAACAATACTTTTCACTGTATACTAATACATGTGACAATAATAAATCAAATCAAAAAAAGTAACTTGTTGTCCCTTTAAAATTTGACATTCTTGTGAAACTGTCCTGATGAGTGCAAGACGAAAAGCTTCAACAGCATGTCTCTTTTTAACAGCAATTCTCAAGAATCAAATGGCAGTGACTCTAATTTTCTGTCTTTGCTTCACTGTGAAGTATATCCATCGTTAAGTGAGGGATGCTGCCAGCGTGCAGAGTAGCGTATAAAATATGGCAAAGCATTTAGAGATCATTAGACCAGTGCAGAGAAGAGAATTTCTGTCAATGGAACACCTCTTTATTGGTGCTAAAACTGCCTCAATCAAGACTCTGTCAACCTCACAGACTGCAAAGGAAACTGAAAGGACTGTTCGCTGTGATTTACAATATGGTTCATTTCATTCAAATCAGACAAAAACCTACCTCATCAACACCAGGGAAGGAATGAAAAGCTTGCATTTATATCATGACTTCAGAACATCTCCAAACACGTTATAGCCAATGGAGCAGCATTTTTTCTACAGGTGTGGTCATTATTATGCTGTGGGAAACATGGCAGCCAAATTTCACACAGCAGGATCCCACAACTCTGCATTGGAGTGTCAGCCCAGGTTTTGTGCTCAAGTGTCTGAAGTGGGACACGAACCCTCCATGATCAGATTCAAAGGCGAGAACGCTACCAATTAAATCATGGCGAGCATGGTGCAGAATCCATCACGTAGGAACTGGCCAATGTATTTTGCCTTGAAGCAAGAAAGGATGTCCCTGAACA